>NW_021940535.1:37825969-37968591 GCF_001715985.3 Manacus vitellinus
GCACGGCGGTTCCCTCGGCCGATGAGCAGCACACACGGAGGGCTGGGTCTGCGGCGGGGGCATTGCACCCCTGTGGTCTCGCTCTCCTCTTATACCCCCAGCAGAGTATGTTTCTTGACTGCTTCACAGAGGATGTGGTCAGTGACATCCTGCAAAGGCACTTCTGCCCAGCTGAGAAACATCGAACACAATGTACACTTTCTCCACTGTATAATGAGGAACCCCTGTGACATCTGCCCTCACTGTTCGGGGTCAGTACACACAGGTAACGCAGAGCACACACCCCCCAATGCGTTCACAGTAAGTCAGCCATCAGCTCCTGAATAATACAGACTGACCCGCCTGCTGTACATCTTGCTTTGTGCATCAGCTGACACTTAGCAAGGTGACCAGATCCTTAGGAAGATGCAAGAGCAGGGCTGCTCTGTGAGGGTGGACAAACCCTTATGGAGTGAAGGTCATCCTCAAGGAGTTAAGGTAAGCCTCAAACACACCGCTGAAGGTCATCCCAGTGCAGGCAGTGCCCTCAGTGACAAGGCACAGCCCCACAGGGCCTGCACTCAGTGTCAGGGCGCTGGCAACAGCACACACCAGCAGTCCCTGAGAAGCTGAGGTGATGATCCGGGTTCATCCAGGAAGGCACGATGTAGGCACAGGGTCTATCCCGGGCCAGAAACAGAGGTGCAGGCAAGCTACTTACAAGATAGGCCCAAGGTATGTCCAGGATACAGTGCATGAGGTGGATATACCTACAACATAGCTCAGACAAAGACCTAAATTGTGCCCTACCTGAGCTGAAATGGAGATCCTGGGCAAAAGGTGTTCCCAGGTGTGGTTGTTCAGGGCAACCAAGGTCAGTACATGAGTCTGGGGGCCCAACACAGACTTAACACAGCTGCTCATAAATTTAAAAACTTGTTGACCTCTCCACTTCTCTTTTGCTGTTGTGATCAACACCAAAAGCATCTATCATGCTGGAATCCAAAACAGTAGTGTTTAATCTCCCTCCTGCATAGAAATAGTTACTGGGATTTATTATATGGTCCCTTTCCTGCATCTTATGGAGAGTAGGAGAAAACAGAAAACAGAGATGTTATATTTCAGTTTCTGTCCTTTTTTTTTTTTTTTAGTAGAGTTCCATAGGAGTTACAGAGAGACTGAACTGTAATTTTTGTTCTTGAAAATAGATTCAACAACAAAAACATCCCTTATATTTCTGCTGTAGTCGATGGAAGCAGCTGCAGTCAGCACCTTTGAAAAAAAGCAGGTCACTTAGATGCCTAAATATAGATCTGAAGTCAGACTTTCAGAGGAGTTTGGTGCCCCTTTTACTCCTTACACTGTGCTTAGAACATGACATCTGAGCATCGTACAATGCTGCACACATCAACACAACATGGCTAACATCTGTCACATACATGTCTTTCATCTTCTTTCCAGAGTAAATGCATATAGTGAAGCATTTTGGTTTATAAATGAGTAATAAATAACACACATTTTCATAGGTTTGTTATAGGGAAGGCTGAGGAAGGCTTCTTTTTTCTAGAAGACTTTCTTGTCATCACAGCCTAGATTCTAAAGAGCTCTTCCCTGCAGATATGAGTTCTCACTAAGGAAGGTTGTTTTATCAGAGGAACAGATGTTGACCATTACATTTACAGCACAATTAAAAAAAAACAACAAGGGTCTGGGCTATCTTCATGACAAGGCCCAAGGCAAAGATTTGTCCTCTCCAATTTTAAGAACAAAGAACAGGACAGTTGCCTGTACCTGTCTTTCCTCTAGGAACCACTGTGGACACAGGTTTTCTACTGAACCCATGATATAGATGAAACTGTACACAGGGGTCACTTGAAGAGACAAAACTTGATTACCCTTGCAGCCTACATTTCTCTTGGGAAGTCTCTTTCTCTCAATTGTCACCCTACCCCTTAAAATAAAACAAAACAGAGGCTGAGTCTAGGATCAGGCCCTCCAACCAGTGCCCACAGTAAAAATTTCCCCAGTCCAGTTCTTGCAGTTTGAAATTCCCTTTCAAACCCCATTTAACTCCCCTCCAGCTGGAGCTCCAGGCCTGTCTCCCTGACCATAAGAGCAAACCTAATCTTATGCTGTCATAACACAGGGTTTCCAGTCATTGCCCACACTAAAACGTTCTCACAGCCACGTTCTCTTCACAGTCTATCCTTTCCTTTGGCATGTTCCCTTTTAAACCTCACTCCATCTGCAGCTCTAGGCTCTCTCTGTCTGAATGCCCACCTTAACACTAAAATAGATCCTTAGACCAGGACCCCCAGCCAGTGCCCTCAATAAAATATTGTCCCTGCCACATTTTCTCTGCCTCACACCCTGTGTTTTCAAAGTTCCATTCCAGCTGCACCTCCAGGTCCTCTGTGTCACTCAACTCTAACCTTAAGCCTCAAACAAACCATATGCTGGGCTTCAGACGTGGCTTCCAGCCAGTACCCACACCAGGAAGTTCTTGCTGCCAAGTTCTTCTGGCAGCCTACACTTCCCTTAGACAGTCAGTTTCTAGCCCCAAGCCAGCTACAGCTGTTCTCTCTTTCCTTCTTTCAAACATAACTTCAAACCTCACCCTACACCTGGAAGTTATGTTGAGTCTTGGACCAGGCCCCTCAGCCAGTGCCTCCACCTACAACTTTTTGCAGCCAAGCTATCCCTGTGGCCCAGACTTTTCACTAGCAGCTGCTCTCAAGCCTCTCTCCACCTTGAGCTCTAGGCTCTCCTTGACTCTTAGCACCAGCCCTAACCCTCACACTAGCTGTATGGTGAGCCTCAGACAAGGACTGCTGAGCATCGTTCACAGCAAAAAGTTCTTGCAACAAAGTTTTTCTTGCACCCCATGTGTCCTAGGCCTGTTCTAACAGCAGCAGTAGACTCTCTAGTGTTGTGAAAAATAACCCCAGCTGTAAGTCCAGCCATAACAGTAGGCTGAGCCTCAGACCAGGCAGACTGGCCAAGCTCTCCTTGAAGTTAGACTTCCCTTTCAAAGCCCCTCTCTAACTCACTTCCTGCTGGAATGCTAGGCTCTCTCTCCCAGCCCTAACTCTAATTCTGATGTAAACATAACTGTATGCTGCAGCCACTCAAACCAAAACATTCTCCCAGCCAAGTTCTCCTTGCAGCCCACCTCTCTTCTAACCCCACTCTCACTGCAGCTCTGGGCGCTTTCTTTTAACCCTGACCATAACGCTAGTCTCTATTGGATTTGCATGGCAAGATTTTGGTACTTGGGGGTGGGGGGTCGAGGGTGGTCGGGGGCTACAGTGGTGGCTTCTGTGAGAAGATGACAAAAGCTTCCCCCATGTCCAATAGAGCCAATGCCTGGCAGCTCCAAGATGAACCTACTGCTGGCCAAGGCTGAGCCCATCAGTGATGGTGGTAGTGCCTCTGGGATAACATGTTCGAGAAGGGAAAAAAAATCTGCAAAAACAGCAGCTGGAAGAGAGGAGTGAGAATATGTGTGAGGAACAACTCTGCTGACACCAAGGTCAGTGGAGGAGGGGGAGGAGATGCTCCAGGCACTGGAGGAGAGATTCCCCTGCAGCCTATGGTGCAGCCCATGGTGAGGCAGCTGTCCTGCTGCAGCCCGTGGAGGTCCATGGTGGAGCGGAGATCCACCTGCAGCCTGTGGAGGACCCCACATAAGAGCAGCTGGATGCCCAAAGGAAATTGTGACCCCGTGGGAAGCCCACACTAGAGCAGGCTTCTGGCAGAACCTGTGAAAAGAGAAGCCCACGCTGGAGCATATTTTCTGGTAGGACTTGTGACCGTGTGGGCGACCCACACTGGAGCAGTCTGTTCCTGAAGGACTTGCACCCTGTGGAAGTGTCCCACGCTGAAGCAGTTTGTGAAGAACTGCAGCCTATGGGAAGGAATTACAATAGAGAAGTTTGTGGAGAACTGTCTCCCATAGGAGGAACCCCACAGTGGAGCAGGGGATGAGTGTGAGGAGACATTCACCTGAAGAATGAGAAAAGAGCAGCAGAGACAGTGTGTGATGAACTGACCACAAACCCCCATTCCCCATCTCCCTGCACCATTGGAGGGAAGGAGGTAGATAAAACTGCGAGAGAAGTTGAGCCCGGGAAGAAGGCAGAGGTGGGGGGAAGGTGGTTTTAGACTTGTTCTTGTATCACATTATCCTACTCTGATTTGATTGGCAATAAATTAAATTAATTTCTCCAAGTTAAGTCTGCTTTACCCATGACAGTAACTGGGGAATGATCTCTCCCTGTCCTTATCTTGACCCACAAGCCTTTCACCATATTTTTCTCCCCCTGTCCAGTTGAGGATGGGAGTGATAGCGTAACTCGATGGGCACCTGGCATCCAGGCAAGGTCAACCCACCACACAGCTGTATCAATAAACCCAACCAAAGGCTGAGCCTTAGACTAGAATTCACAAGACCAAGGTAGGCTTGGGGAAAACTATTTATTTTGTGTTGCCTAGTCTGCTCCATTTTTTTCTGCCATTGGTAATAAAATTTCTGCTTTGTCCCACTTCTGGTGCAAAATGCTCTCAGCTGGAATCTGGTGAACAAGGGACAGAAAAGAATCAAAAATGACCTAGCAAGACTGTGCTAATAAGTGGCTGTCCTTGACTGACGTCATCAACAGTTAGAATAAATTTTAAAAAGAGTGTGAGCTCTCACCTTGACTTTTAAGAAAAGCCTGGGATTAACCATGACTTAGCAAGCTCACTTCTAAAATCTATTTGCTTTTTTGGATGCTTGCCACAAAGTTTTGTTTAGCATTGTTGTTTATACGTAACACTAATTTGTTACTTTATTCCACTATGAAAAATATGTGAATAACTTGCTTTTTCTCTCATTAGTCGCCCAGAGCAATTCTTCTGGTGAGTTAGGGTCTCCAATTTGAAGGAAAGGGATATGACAAAGTTTGTAAGTGAAGCTTTGCCTAGCTACTGGAAGGTGATATTTCCCTTTACAATTATATTCTGCAGCTGCAAAGAACAGAAGGCTCACAGAGTTTCCCTGGGCCAACTGCCATAGAAACTAATTTCAGCTAAGGCAGACTCATAAATTGTTCCATTACTCCATAAATTGGTCTGGGCACATGTCACTTCAAGCCAAGCTGGGTTACTTTAAATCTACCCTGTAGTTCTAAAATGCTGCCTCTTTTTTTAAAGAACGTGGCTTAAAGACATGATGAAAATAAATAGTGTCTGAAGTGAGTTAATATTCTACAAGAGCACAAAACCTACAAGGATGTCAAATTATTAACCATTACCATTTTTTTGGAAATACATAAAGACCAGACTAAATATTTCGAAGACAAATACTTTCCTTCATTTGCAAAACAGAAAAGGAGAAATAGAAAACCAATATCTACTAACTATTTAAAATGCAGACTCCTTAATTGCTCTGTACTCAAAAGAACAAATACAATCTGTATGTGGGAATGATTACTGGCTACATATGTTTACAGGCAGAAAGCACCGCCTGCCCTTTTCAGATGTGCCATCAAGAGCTACAGGATTCATAGAATTTCACATTATTACAGAAGATTCCAAATAGTCTATGGAACAATTTAAAATACAGATTCAAAAAAGTTAAAATTAATTTAGGAAGATAAATGTAATAATTTCCTAATCAGAAAGGATTCTGACATTTCATTTTAAGCACTACCAGTTTATTTTTGTTCCTCAACAGGAAGCACAATACAGAACCAAAGCCCTCAAAGAGACTATCAGCCCCAATTTGAGATTAGGCATCTAATATAAGTGATGCTTTCTTTTTTTGTTTGGTTGGTTTTTTTAAAGGTGAAAAAATAGGCATCCCATTTCAGTCTAGGCTTGGGAAATTAGTGCAGGCAGGTGCAGCTCCTGTAATCACGATCCTAAAAACAGCGGAAGCCAGGACATCTTATTTTCACCTTGCTCGGCTCTCCATAAACAAGCCAACTAAAAGTCTCCCTACGATCAACATCCAGCAGCAGCAGTGTCCATTTTAGTTCAAACAAAGACACTTCTCCACAGGCAAAGAAACGCAAAAGCCCAACTGTCCCTCTCCCTCTGGGGCCCTCCACTTCCCTTTTATGACTTCCCCGCTTCAGCAGCGCAGCTGCCAGTTCCACCTCCCAGCAGTTTAACAAGCCACAACTGCCAGGTTTTGCAGTTTATATAGTCTTTAAGGGCTAACCTCTTCCTTTTTCTGTAGAGAAAGCTTTTAACCCTTTATAGGTTCACAGGGCCTACAGCTCAACCTTCTGAGTTGTTTGTGTGCAGCTTTCTACTGTAACTGGGATTTTCTAGTGTCTCTCTGTTGATCCAACTCCTGTTTTATCAGGTGTAGTCAGCTAGGAAATTGCAGAACTGTTCCTGTATGCTGGTACTCCAGCTGGGGGGTTAGAGGGCAGTATATAAAATAATATATAAATATTTTTTCTTCCCAGAAAATACCTCAAAGCTAATAGATTTTACTGTTAAAATAATGATATTTTACAAATGGCATCAAATGTAAGCTTAATAAGGACATTCTGTATATGCGTCTTTTTTACTCTTCAACTTGAAAAGTGTTCTGCTCAACATCAGGTAATAAATATAACTTTGAATAATCTATTGCCTGTATAAAAGCTTTTTTTTCCCCAAATATGCTCTTTATCTTATTGAAAAGATTTTAAGCTTCCTTTATCTGCTTTCAATAACCTTTAAAACATAAAAGGACATGCAACGTAATAACAGATTAAGAAATAAGATGTAATATTTAATTCTTTAATTGCACATCCTTTAATAAAAAATGCTTGGTGCAGAGTTTATATTACTTTGTAAAAAAAAATCACTATAGGTTCCATTTTCCTCTAGCTGTTATTTTTATTATTTGCAAAATTTCAGAAGACTTTTCAATTTGTAGCCCAGAAATACAGCTTCCTCAGCATATGCCATTTTAGCATTTTGTGCTTAGTGTGGTTGATCACAGGAACTGCAATAGCTGAAGAGCTGTTAGAGAACTACAGTCATTCCCATGTGTTCTAATTTAGACAGGTGCCCCTGGAACTGCAGATTTCGCTTTGAGAGAAGGTTATGCTTGTGCACTTTTGGGTGTTGCTTTAGGGCTTTCTAGTATTATTCTGCTGGAGATATTAAAAAGCTACACTGATGCCAACTAGGTTAGCCCTGGGAAATCTCTTGAAAGTCAGGAAAAAGTAATATACAAAGTTTTCAAAGCTTGGTTAACAAAACCATCCTTTTATTTTCAATGCCTTCATTTTGGACAGAAAACATGAGATACCAAGACCTTGAGCACTGACAATAACTGAATATTAAAGCTCTAGCAAACCTTGTGAAAATCAGGTCTTACATGTATCCAAGAGTATCTAAACAAAAGCCCTACCTACATTTAAAGAAATCACATGGTCAACCATTTCATCACAGGTCAGTTTGATCCAGACTTCATCCATTCCAGTTCTGAAGTCTCCAAAGAAGGAAATCCTGCAGCCTTTCCACTATCTGGCCACCTGCACAGGGGAAACACTTTTCAATAAATCTAATTGAAATTCCGAATGGTCCAATGGGCTCCTCTGAAAAGAGCCTGATTCTGCCTTTTCTCACTGTATCACTCCAGATACAGCCTCATAAGTGCTGAATATAGAGAAGGGAATAAATGCAGTGGCTACACTACATACAACTCATTTATTCTGTCCTAGATGCAAGATCCCAGATCCCATTTACACTCGAACTTCATGAGTTTCTGTCAGATCATTCTCCAGTCTGTAAAGATTCTTTGAACTGCAAGTACTCCCTCCAATGTCGTACTGACCACAAACTTGCTGAGAGTGCACTCCATCCCACCACCCAGGTCATGAATAAAGGTATTAAACAGTGCTATCCCCACTATGAATCCTTGAGGCATGCCACTTGTATAACCAGTCACCAGTTCTGCTTCATATTGTTGATTACAACTCTTCCAGCACAGTGATCCAGCTGATTTTCTACCCATGTTATCACCCACTTACAGAGTCCATACCCCCACTAATTTAGCTGTGAGGAGATAATGGGAGACCATATCAAAGGCCTTGCTAGAATCAAAGTACACAACATCCAGTGCTCCTCCCTTCATCCCAGAGCAAGTCATCTCATCACAGAAGGCAATCAGGTTGTTCAGGTATAATTTACACTTGATAATTCTTGTGCTGGCTGTTCCCAATCACCTTCTTATCTTTCCTGCACTTCAAAATGCTTGTAGGAGATTCAGTCCATAACATTCCCAGGGAGTGCAGTTCAGCTGAGTGGCCTGTACTGCTGCAAATTCTCCTTATTGTCCTTCTCAAAGATGGATGTGAGTTTCCATTCTTTTTTCTTTATGGCTTCTTTGTAATATATTATTATTTCAATCAATTAAAAAAATTACAGTGGGACCCTGATGTGCTATCAGAGGGTTAGAATCTATCAGGTCTCTCTTTTATGGAAATTTTATATTCTAATGTAAAAAACTTGCAATATTTAGGTTTCAGTATATTGTGATGTGGTTCTGCTAGAGAAATTGTTAACCTAGCTAACAATCTTGTCTAAAATTCTTTTGATTTGCATGACAAATACATGTTTTCCAAGAAATATTTTGTAAGAAAATGAAAATTAGATGTAGTAAATTCTTTAAATTGCTTTTAACTACTAAAACCTTTCCTGATGCCAGTAGATAATTAAAATATTATTTTATATATAATAAATGCAAACAGTCAGCTTGGTAAACACCAGAATAAGAAAGGAGAGAAAGCAAATGATATGAAGAAAAACTTATCCATCTAACTACTTTGTAATTACTACATAAAACTCAAAGGATTTCAGAGAAAATGAAAGTGATTTCTCAGGAGAGCAGAGGGAAGATTGGTGTAAGAGCTGCTTAAGCACATGACCAAAAGATTCTAGTGACATCTCCAAGGAACCACATAAAATGCTGTAGACCTGAATAAAGAGGAAGGTTTTTGAGTGTATCGTCATGTGCTGCAAACCTGTGCTTGAACTCATCTTTGATAGATTAAGCAGCTGCAACCCACAAGGCCACCAGTGCTTTATGTGAGGCTGTGGTAACAGTTTTGTTCAGTTCACTAAAACTCTCCCCTCTTGAACATCTGAACGTACCTGTGCATGAGGCCTGAGCCACACATTTCTTTTTTTGCTAATGTTTTGTCATTAGATGAGTAGTGTAACTTTTAATTTAAATAGTTATCCAGGTGCAGAGGTGGCTGCAGCTGTTTGCACTAAACAATGTTACTAGAAAAGCTAGGCTATTTCCTGTTCTTAGGAGAAGCTGCTACACCGTAAGAGCATCTTTTTACACATATGACGTCTTCTACCCTCGTAGTACTTTGCCTATTCTGGTTTTAAAAAGTAGGCTAAACAAAATAATTGCAGCTATTCTAGAGCTGAGGAGTAGCCTCTTTGCCCAAGGTTTCTTCCTTGGTAAGCTTTAGCAGTGGAGGTGGCACTTTCTGGCGATCATGGGGATGATAAGATACTGCTTAGTCTGCATGTGTGTGGCTTGGTGTCAGTAACCAGAGTCCTGCTATGAGATTAATTAGTAGGGATTATCAGTGTTGTTCAAACAATGTGACCTGTGTGCAGACAAAGCTTTGATCATTATACAGTGTCATTGAACACTTCATAGCAGTCTGCAGCAGCACATGTCCAAGGTTTGTTATCAGAGCTAACAGGTTTTAGGTTCTCTCAGTTTCCCTGGGGAAGCATGATAATTTCCAGGAATTCAGCTTTGGAGAAAGCCAGTGGTCCCATGGTGAAAAAAGAGCCATTCTAGGCTGGAGCAGTTTGTTTGCTCCAAATTCATTGTGTTAAATCACGAACAAAAATTATTCAATATGTAGTAAAGGACTTGGGAAGGCAGATATGGCCAGGGTTAGGACCAGCACAATTTACATTGCAAATATTGTTTTGAGAAGTAAATGAAAGTAGATTTGCCCCATTTTTTGGTGGCAGTAAAAACATGGTCAACTAATATGTCATGTTTTATTTTAAAATGACACAATCTAGTCATGTGATTTATAATAGCTTAAAATTGGACATTAGTATACTCTCTGTTGGTTTTAACTATTTTTCTTACTTTTTTTTTTAATGTTCAAGAAGCCAGTTTGTATTTATTTTGCATGAGAGCAAAATCCAGCAATCCAGCAGAGTGGATTGACAATTGACATAACACAGAGGAAGTCAGGCCATAGAATTCTCCATGCGAGTTACTATAAGCAAAAAAGAATGTCTTTTCTAAACACAGAACACATCTTAACACCAGCTAGTTCCTTTTCTCACAAAAAAAAAAAAAGGTATAGTTCCTTTTAAGTCACAGAAGCTGCAGTGGTTAGCACCAGAAGAGCATCTTACCTGTGATATAGCTAGACTTGGTGATAGATTCATTGTGGGGGTGAGTGGAAGAACTGAAATCACAGGTGGACAACTGATACATGGCCAAAGCTCTCTCTAAAGCATGTGAGTTTACGTGTGTGAGGTGGGTAGGATTCGAGTGGCAGCACACGGAAGCAGAAGACATACCACAAACCACAGCTAATTTGGCCCTCAGCTTTCTTGCGCTGTCACTGTTTCTACCCTTGCAGATGAAGTTGCAGCCACATTTCCTCTGCAAGGCAGGCAGAAAAGGTAGCTGAGAAGCTTTCAAACTGCAGAATAAGTGCAGCACTGCATGAGTTTTCATATTGATATAAATATCAGCTCTTTGATGTTAGGTACTGCACAGTCCTGCAGAAATTAAGGCAGAGTTCCCATCCAATGTTGAAGAAGACAACAAGGAAGCCGAGAGGTTTTGTTTTGCTTTGAAGCAAAGATAAACAGACTGTCTACAAATGAAATATTCATGTGTTCCAATGTGTTTTTCAGTTCCTTGAATAACTATAGTTTGTTTTGAGCTCAAGTTTAAGAAATATCTTAAACTACCACCTCACAGAAGAGAAAGGCTCCAAGGCCTAAGGGCTGTGCTCAGTAAGGAGCCAGGCTATTAGTGACACTGGACCAACACTACACTCACTGTTGCAGGTCCTACTTGTCAGTTTAGAACCAATATTTACTCAAAGAAAATTAAAAAAAAAATCAGACATGCTTACATATTTGTGATAGGGCAAGAAATTACTTCCCTCCTGCTCGTGGTTTGCAGACCACATGGTTTCTGTTCAAGTCCTGCTGGGAAAGAAGGGGAGGAAAGAATATCTGTGGCAGATTGTGGGGTCTCTTCTACTTCCAAAGCAGAGAAAACGCCAGTAAATATAACTATGTAACCTGATATTTTGTGTCCTTTTCTCTATTATTTTGTTTGCTGAATATTGCCATGGAGAGACTTTAGCCATTCTTACACATGGCAAACAGGTCAGCTATTTGCACTAATTGTCAGGCAGAATCTATATTTCAGGATCATTATCGGACTACCAAAGAATAGCGTTAAGGCACCATTAAAAAATTACAAGAAAATATTATTCCTTGTCATTTACTGCTTGCACAACTAGGCAGACAAACACACACAAGTACACGAGTCAGAAAGAAGGACTGTTGCAGGAAATATCTCACAAAAAGGGAAATGGAGAAGAGACAAGTACGTAATATAAAGAAGAGGGAGGGAGGAAGCAGTGGGTGTTTTCTGCACAGTCTTAATTACTTTGGAGTTTTAGGCATTAGATATTAAAAAAAAGAGTAACAGAAAAACCATGAATGAGAGTGTTCTATTGAAACAAGCACTACCTTATAAATGAAATCAAATAGACTCTGCTGGGACAGCAGGTGTCATGAAGTATGCCATCAAAGTGACCTACTCTGTCAGATAGCAAGTCATGGTTCCCCTTTTGCTCAGAGAAAATAAACAATTTGAATGACTTATCATGTCAGTATTTTATTAATTTGGTTTCTCATCTGTTACTGGGATGTTTTCTATCAGTTACCAGGTTCCTCTTGGCTCTGTCCTTCATTATGTTTACTGGAAGAAAGTAGTATTAGCTTGAAGCAAATCTCTCAAGGAGAAAGATGTACTTCTCTAGGCATTCCAAGAAGTCTGAAATATTGTTGCTTCCAACAGTCTGTAAGGAAAAGTAGGAAAAAAGCCAAATCAGAGTATCTTTAGCATGAGAATCTACTTATGTAGATATGTAGTCTTTTACATCTTAGTTTAGTTTCTATGAAGAAAATAATATTTACATGTCAGAGAGCACAGTGTATGGTAAAGGAGTGGTCTGTGCTGTGGGTAGCCCTAACAAGCTGGAGAGGGAAATGTGCCCCCCTATCCCATGCATGGAAAGCTACACTTCATTATGTTTTAGGAGTATCACAGACACCATTCCTGAGGCACCATTCCCTGACAGTACTTGCTGTCTAGTGTTAGGGTATCCCATCTGGTGCACAAGGAAATTATATACTAAATTCTTAACATTCTTCCAAATACCACACCACTTGTTAGCTAATAATAGCAGTAATACCTAAGTACTAACTATGAATATAGCAATATTAAACACTGAAAAGACAAAAAGATCCTCCTATAAAATTTATAGGAGAAAGTAATTTCTCTGTACTGCATCCCTGAGATTATTCCCAACTGTTTCAAGAACAATGCTTTAACAATTTTAGGTGATAGTATAACAAAGTGGATAGATACATTAAATATAAGATGAGAACATAGTATACATGTGAAAATTTACAGCCATGTAAATAACATGAGCATAACGGACTAAGGTTGATGGCTGAACCAGTTAAAAACTCCAGTTTCTAAAAGCTTCACCACTGTCCTGGAGAGTTTCATAACAGATTTCCACATAAACAGGAAATTTTTAGTTTTAAAAATCTCATCCTGAAAACTGTCCATAAATATGCAGACATATTTTCCATGATTTCCAGGTGAAATTTCTCAAGTTTAAAAGTAATGATCAATCTCAGAACTCAGCCTCCAATTTGAAGATTCCTTTTCTTTTTTTTCCCCCACTTATCTCTGACACTAAAAGTTCAGCAGCATAACTGATGCCCTCATTGACTTCACCTGGTGAACTAACTGGGTTGGACCTCAAAAAAGAGTTCTGGTCACATACCAGAAGTCCTTTCAGAAAGACGAGCTCTGTGCTGTAGGTGCTAGTGAAGTGCTGTAACAATATTTTAAGCACTTCTGTAAAGAGTCACCACACCAAATATACACAAAGGAGGGATCTGAGGAGTAGGAGAGTGGCATTGATTATTTTTTTATCACCAGAGTGCACTTGAAAAAGAACTTCCTGAAAAATAGTTCAAACTGGTACCAAGAGAGAAGAAAATGTGAATAACAGCATCCGAGGACTGGTTCTTTTGATTTTCACTCAGGAAAATTACTTTGAGGAGAATTTTGTCCAAAGAAGCATGAGATCCACTGGATGCCTTGGGATTTACTTACACTGGCCTTGACAAAACCATTTTTGCCTTAGAAATGAAAATTAATGGTTTAAAGGAAAGGCAAAAGGAAGACAGCACTGAATGGAGTCAGATACAGCTAGACCTCAGTGCCCAGCAGATGACCACAGCATGGGAAGTTGCTGCAAGGGAAAAGAGAGAGCAAGCCACAGGTAGTCTTAATGTCTGAAATGAAACAAAACCATGCACCTCCTACCTCTAAGGCTAAAACCAACGGGTTTGGGCATTCTTAGCTTCCTGATAGGGAGAAATTGCCAACATGGGGGCCCTTTACAGAATGCACATTTTGCCTGCTGGGCCTTGTTCTGCTGAGACAAACCTGAAGTTTTAGCTGACAGGACACATAGAACCTGTTGTTATCTTAGGAAAAGTTTTATGAAGTATCCCGAAGGAAGTTACTAGTATTATTTGATAGATAGATATCATATTAGCTTTTAAAACATGGAACAGCTGCACGGCTCAACCTGGGGAGATCCAGTTCACAAAACCATTATTTTTTCTGCTTGTTTAAGTCCCTGAACTGGTACGTTGTGGATCAGATGAGCACCAGCATAAGAGAGAGGCGAGGAGGCAGGTTAATTTATGAGGAAATTACAGCTTTAGGCATGCTCTGAGGTGTCTTTTGGCCACAATAGCCAGGAGTCATCTCATCGGCTCTATGCCTCTAACATGTCATCTTTAGGAGTAAGTTCCCTTTCAGTAAACATATATTCAACTTGGAGGTTTTCTGGTTGCCACTGGATATGCAGAGAGAGTCAAATTTCTGAAAATTCTGTGTCTCTCTGGGAACACTGTATTTCTCTATTTCTGGATCTCTTTGATTCTACTCTGATTAAAGGTGTGGATTAATTACTCATCATTTGTGGGAATGAAATGGAATAACCTGAAATTTGCTTGAGACGGCCCCTCCCGAGAAGGACAGAGTTCAGTTCCTTCCCCTCTTTTGTCTTAGGAATAGAAATATTTCACTGTAATTTCACTGATTTTGAGAATCACATGTCATTAAAATGTTCTTACTGTGTGGAAATTTCAGCCTTTTGAGACAACCAGCATCTTACACATATCACACATGGCACGATGATACTGCAGTTTTAGTTTCAGAGGCCAACATGGCACACTCCCTCCAGTGTCCCATTTGTACTCTTTGAAACATTGCTCCTTTTTTGCCCTTTCAGAGGCTTTCATGCATCCCTCCCTTGCAAAGGGCCAAACTTGGACACCTCATTCTCTAAATATGGCTGTTAAATTAAAAAAGTGCTAATGGCTAAACAAGGTACAATCCAAGATTACTAAATTAATGAGAACATATCCTCCACTTTTTGCAATGTAGGAACCTGCTGCAGTGCTGCCTACCAACATGTCAAAAGAAAAGATGCTCAAAAAACCTGAGAACCATACTGGTACATAACTAATCAGAATCTGCCTAAGCCACAGCAAAGCAAAGTAGCTTTTTCACGTGTTATTTTAAAGAAATGGTAAAAAGAACCACAAGGACCCCCATCACACACACAGTAATATTATGCTTTACCTTTTCTGAGGATTTGCAAAAAACTCACCAGGGAATGATTCAGTATTACCTGTCATACCCATAATGTGTATATTACTATTGAAAGGGCAGCTCACAGAGCAGATACTCAGACATGCAATGGCACCAAGGAGTTATTCATATGCTGTGTTTTTCTCTTCATATTATCCTGCACACTGGTCTCCAGCACTCAAATCATACTTCATCCTTTTGTTCTGTTCAGGTTTGACCCCAGTTTTTAAATGGAAAAATATATTAAGAGAGTCATAATCATAATGCTCCCTCTGGTTCCATTAGCTTTGGAAGAACTGCATTTCATACATTATACGTGACCAAATTAAAAGGCACAAGTTTTTTGTGTGCAATTCCTGGCTTACAGCGGCTGGGTATAATTATTTCTTCTAGGGTATTGCATTATACTGTAATTTGCACAATGGCCCAAACGCCTTCCAGTGCGCCAGCAGAATCAAAAACTCCACCACTTTACACTCAAGTGCAGTGCTGCTGCTCTGCTTGTTTCAGCATGGGTAGACAATTAGATAAATAAAGTGGAATTAACCCCCTCATCCCCAAATGAGGGGTTGTACTAATAAATAAAAAGAAACATTGAAGTTGGAATATAAACCTATTGATCTCATTTCATCAGAAGTCGCCAACATAATATTAAGTAACATATGAAGTAATTATTTTTGAGTGTACAACTTGAAATGTTGAAGAGGTTCTACATTACATTTTCGTACTGAAATTCATGCAGCTGTTTCCCCTGCAGTCTTTGAAAGCAGAAATCATCCTTTCTGTTCCTCTGTACATGTAAAATTGGGTACCATTGAGTCGCAGCTGTCTCGGTCGACAGAAAACATTTTTATTGTGACAAAAAGTACCCTCATATGAAGCATTTTAGTAATGTCACTGTTTCAGCTGTCAGCTGACATTCAGCTTGACATTTACAAGGTGACTTCAATGACATTTCTGTAATTTGACTAACTAATGACCCTGAATAATCAAGTGATGACAGCTAAGATCAAACCCAAGCATCTGAACCACATCTTCAACTTACATTTATGTCACAAATTGCTATGAAATTTTGATAATTCTAAATATTTTTGTGGTCTGTTTAAATCTTTGTTGAATAATGAATATCACAAAAGCAAAAAATAGAAAGAAAAATTCTTATCAAATCATTGTAGAATTTGTGCACCTGGGCTTGCCATTTACTTCTTACAGAATGGGGTATCTTATTCTTCACATCACAGACATTTTTTAATAGTTTATAATAAAGCCCAATAGTTTTTCTGCGCTCAGATTAAATTGTGCTTTCTTGAGATTAGATTATTGCAGTGAATTGTGATTTTCAAGGGATTGGTTGAAATGAAAAAGGTAATTATTGTGAAATTGTACCAAAGAAAGATACCAAAAAAGTAAGTTTAACTTTTTTCTTTGACTTGTCCAACCAATTGTTTAAGCTCTCCTTTCATGCATTTTTGAAGCAATTTCAGAGTTTCCTATTATATTCAGAAAATTATGTCAATTATTCTGCATTAGTACTTTAATTAGATATAGAAAGTAAATGCTCAGGAAAGCATATAATACTTTATATTTCACTTACTGAAATACATAATTTCATTTATATTTTCCATTAATGTTCTGAGTTCATCCAGTACTTACTCTGCAAGTATGTAAGGACATCGGGACCTGCAAAATTAAAGCATGTCATTGCAATGAGTTGCTGTCACTCATTCTTCCTCTTGTTAATAGCATGGCTAACATCAACATTGTGAGACATTACAGCTATTCTCTTAAATACTTTTATTCAGATATATCTATTTTCTTTTTTCCTTTGGAAGTGTTGGAATCCCTTACTATTATAATCTTTGAAAGAAATGCAGTTCTTTTTAATAAGTCAAAGAAACCTGTTATTTCTTCATTTGGTCCCTCAAACTTCTTTTCCCTTCCCTTCCTTCTCTAAAAGCTTTGCTTTTGTGCTTCTTCATCTGAATTAGTCATCTGGACTCCTTTCTAAGCACTGAAGATCCAGTGATCGCATCCTATAGCAGGACAGGTGGACCATGTCTGGAAAGTTTCTGTTTCCTCTCAGTGGAATATGAAAGGAGGTTAGGATGACTTGGTCTGACAGAAACCTTTTGCTGTTGCCATGCAAAGCTAGAGATGAAACTCTCTCAAAGCCCTACCTGTATATCAGCTACAAAAGAGCCTCTGGAAACTGGCAGCTCTGGCTATGAAGAAAGATCAGCCTGCTTAACAAAACCAAACCAAACCAACGCATGAGGAAAGATTTGTTTCTGATAAGGCAACCTAAAAAGAGTAACCCTATTGGGCATCTGGCATTTGTTTCCTATTACAGGGAACAGTAAGGACGGGTCAACGCTACAACCAAGAGAAATTAATTTCCTCACAGGAAGTGTACTGGCTGTTTTTTTAATTACTTCTGTTTCAAATGCTTCCATTTTATGACTTTGAAAATATGCACTTTATTTTATACTCCAGTGGATGATCATGTGTCTATCTGGACTGGCAAATAGAGTGTTATCTAGAGTATTTTTTCGAGGGGGGAAAAACCCCAAACCTCACAGTATTTTGGAAAACTCAAAGTTTAATTGGTATTTGGGTTCCTATTGTCATTCTGTGGAATAGTCTATATAGAGACAGAGCTTTTAGGGCATCACCTCCAACCCAATTTGCATGATTATACTGGAATGCAGCTGCTTTTATGTAGCCACTCTCATTCTTCTTGGACCTAAGTCTTTCTCGCAAGTGCAGTAGTTGCCTCAACTAAGCGGATATAACCTGAGAAGAGACTCAGAAGTCCTCATGACTTGGAATGTTGTTTATAGGGCTCAGTGGGGATTTTCTGAATATACTGATTTGCCATGAAATATTCATTTAATAAAGGAAAAAACATTTGCATGCACATTTGTACCATATTTGTAATGGTTTAGACTGCCAGTCTCCCACTTGCTTTTTAGTTGTTTCGTTGGGTTTTTTTGGTTCATGCTTTCCTATTCCACTGTGCTTTTCTGGCTCATTATCTTTGTCCACTGATGGGATACATGCCTGGGAAACCATGTGATCACAGGGCAAGCTTGCTGTCATCCTACAAGTTCCCTAGTAAAACACTCTCAGTTTTCAGTACTTCTTTGCCCAGAATTCCATGTATTTTGTTATTTATTGGGTGTTAATGGATTTCACATAGGACAGGATCAACTTCAAGTTCAGCCTCACCTCTTTGAAAATGTAGCTCATCATAAAGAAAGTTGGGCTTTGTCCCTGTGTCACTGGGTTGCAAAGATGCTCTTGTGAAGTTTTGGCAATTTTGGGAGCTGTCAAACATGTGAGTAGCCTAGGAGAAGTGGAATTTGCACATTTTTTAGTTTCAAAATGCAAATTTCTCTACTGAGCATGAGTGATCTATGATTTTACAAGAATTTACAAATCTTACAAGAAGGAAAAATTGGTTGCCTGAATATTTTTTTCTATGTAAGATGGACATTTTTAGCTCAAATTGCTGGGGATGTGCAAAGCTACAAGTAACTGAGGGACAAAAATCTATAATGGAAAGTATCAGCTGACCCTGACAAATGTGCTGCTCTCTGCCCTACCTCACAGTCATCTGCCGACCTATAGGGCACAACACAATGAATTAGGTATTTGAAATGCTGTTTACCCGTTTGCTATAGACAAAATCAACATTGTACCACCATACTAGGAGGGCATATTACCCTGCTTCCTTCTCTTAACACGGTAAGATTGACTTTCTCCTGCCCCTCCCTGTGATCTCTCCTCTTTTACCCTAGTCACTCAAAGCTCGGGAGTGATGAAAGTCCCTTTTGGTGGGGACTTAAGGCTCTTGCCCCAAGCCCATCTTTTAGCTTGTGAAGTGAGAGGCACACTCGAGTCTTAGATCTGGTCATAGCAGTTTTGCATCCTGGCCGCTTCAGTTGGTATTTCATGCATGAGAGGCTACACCTAACTCTGTATTCCTACAAAGTACCATTTGCTGAGGCTGGGGCTAATAAGAAATTAGTCTTGAAATCAAGGAACTTCAGCAGATCCAGCAACCCTCATCTGCATCAGGAGACTATTCGTGTACTGCCAGCATAGGCCATTTATGAGAAACGTAGACACAGAAAGGGAAAGGTGGTGTTTATGCTGATGTCATGAAGCAGCATAATATATTAATCTGGAAAAAATATCACAGCTAAAAACTGATATATTTTCAGGACAGGGATGTGTGTGTGTGTGAGTTTCAATAATGGTTTTGAACCCAAATTTTGCAACTCTATTCTCCCGGCTTTTTGAAGGTTTTTTTCTAGCATGTGCAGTTTGAGGCACCACAATATAAAAATGACATTAAGCTATTAGAGAGTGTCCAAAGGAGGGCCATGAGGATGGTGAAGGATCTGGAGGGGAAGCCGTATGAGGAGTGGCTGAGGTCACTTGGTTTATTCAGCCTGGAGAAGAGGAGACTGAGGGCAGACCTCATTGCAGTCTACGACTTCGTCAGGAGGGGAAGAGGAGGGGAAGGTACTGATTTCTTCACTCTTGTGACCAGTGACAAACTCGAGGAAATGACATGAAGCTGAGTCAGGGGAGGTTTAGGTTGGGTATCAGGAAAAAGTTTTTCATGCAGGGGGTGGTTGGACACCGGAACAGGCTCCTCAGGGAAGTGGTCACAGCACCAAGCCTGTCTGAGTTCAAGTGTTTGGACAATGCTCTCTGGCACGTGGTGTGATTTTTGGGGTGTCCTGTGGAGGGCCAGGAGTTGGACTTGATGATCCTTATGGGTCCTTTCTAACTCAGCATACTCCATGATTCTGTGTTTCCATGTCTCACAGCCCTGCAATATCTCAATAAATCTTTTTGTAAAGCCTTATAATTTCAACAAGGTCTGTTTCCACAAGTATACCCCATATTACTCCTTATTGCAACCTGCATATCAAAGCCATGTAGCTAACAGAATACCATACACTCTTTTAGCCTTCCTCCCATACACAAAATTGCATGTCAAGAAGCAACTATTTAAAGACACAATGGATGTTTGTCTACTTCTACAGAAGCCTGTACTAGCTAGTAAACTGAAATCTTTCAACTACATTAATATCTCTGATAGTCTTCAGGATTTATGTTTATTACAATGGGAAATAAAAATATATTAAATTACTACCAGTGTGAAACACTGTTTGCAGTCCATGGTCTGATAATATTTTATTTGGTTAAAAAAACCCCCAAAACCCACATCAAAGACTAAGCCAAATCCACCCAATAGCTCAGTGGGTCTCCACTTCAAACTTACAATTGGTGGTGTTTTACTGAGGGAGAATATGGCCTACACCTTTAATTTTGTTTGATATTAGCAGTTAGCTAATATAATATTCCATATGAAAGGATTTCACTGACATTAAGAAAAATATGTTGAGTAAAGAGAAAGAGAAATGGTTTTGCAAGTAAGTTAGCAGAAGTTGAGAAAAATATGAAGCTGAACATTTGTTCCTCATATTTGGACAGTGATGTCTTACTACATTTATGAATAATTTCTTACAGTTTTTTATCACTTTCTGCCCCAGAAGCTAAATTAGTTTTACAACTATTAATTGAATTGTCTAACTTCACTACACACTGGGAGATAGAAAGGATTATTAACTCCACTTTACAGATAAGGAAACTGAGACAGGGAGAGGAAACGATTAGCTGGAGGTCACACAGGGAATCAGAGACAGATAAATCCCAGATCTCCATCCAATGCATTAAGCGCTGAACATTGCTACTTCTCCACACAAACAGCCAGCAGAAATGAGACACATTG
Source organism: Manacus vitellinus (assembly GCF_001715985.3). Classification (NCBI taxonomy): domain Eukaryota; kingdom Metazoa; phylum Chordata; class Aves; order Passeriformes; family Pipridae; genus Manacus; species Manacus vitellinus. The sequence goes on from NW_021940535.1 coordinate 37,846,732, forward strand.
CAAAGAGAAACAATTAAAGCAACATTTCATCAAAGATAAAAGCTTCTGAAATTCATCCTATGCTGGTGATACCAACCATTGTTCTCTTTTGTCTCTGTCACATTGTTTTAAGTGCAGATTAACCCTCCTTCCTTGCTTCCTGCACCATTAGGCCAGCATGTGCAGCACATGCACTCACATCTCTCCTGCAGCCCTCCTGCAAACATCTGCCCTACCTACAGGCTGCACACTGCTTTGTGCTTCCATTGTAGCGAGCACAAAAGCTGATCATTCCTTAGCACTCGCAGTACATGAAGCACATGTCTGCCTCTTCAAAAAGACCAGTCTATATACAGATGTAGGATACTTTTTCTATTAATAAGTTAATGGACAAGTTCAAAAGTAAGTTGTGTAATGTTTAACTCGGAAAGGATGGGGGGGGAGGTGTAAGAAATAAATAAATAACAATATACCTTATACTTCTGAGATTTTCTCGGCCAGACCTCACTCGCTCTGGGTGTCTAGGAGAGCTCTGGCATACTCACCTTGCACAGCACTTTACAATTTCAGCTATCACCACTCTGAATAAGGTACTTGATTAAACTAATTAAAGTGGTGTTTATTAGCTGACAGCCATTAATAAGAGAGCTGGTTAAACACTTGCCACAGTGTATCAATCAACAGATTAGAATTTTCTTTGTTTTAGTTTAGGCCTACATGTCTTTGTTATAATTACCTTAGTACTTAGATCTAATACTGAAATTCTGTAAATCAACACATATGTTGCCATTAATTTTCACAGGAAAATCACCAGGATCTCTATGAAAAACATTTTATAAAGCACTGTATGTGAGCAAATCAAGTCGCTATAAGATTAAAATTTTGAAGCAACTTTAGTTTCTGGCTTTAGGACTTCCCTGTGTTCTCCTGTCTCCACTTCATACTTGTACACAAATTGTTTGCTGCATTTCTAACAGAGTGAATGAGGTCTCATGACTTTAGTTTAATGGGACAGATCCATGCTACAGAAGAAAACAGAATTATTACATAGTAAACATTAGGACAAGTGTGTAGACTCATATAAAACAAACCAAAGGCTTCAAGAGGTAGCATTAACATTCAAAAAATCTTATTTAAACTACAATATTGTTAAAAACCATTTTTAAGTTTTGCTATGTAAGTTTGTAAAATACAGAGTTTATAAACAGCAGCATGGATCAAAAATCAATGTATTTTTAAAATACTTCTTAATGAGTGCTAATTCAGTGTGGAACTAGCCTTCAGAATTTTTCAAAGTTAAATAAGAATACATGTGTCTGATTGGTTTCAGTGGAATCACTGAGAATATGATCCAAGGAAGGATTTTACTAGTACTTGAAGATTAAAGCTTAAAAAATAATCTGGAAATCAAGAAAATTCAATTACATAAAATAAGAACAACTTACTAATCATTACTGACATTACAATGGTTGTCTCTTTCTATTGCTTTTTGTAATTATACATAGTTTTCTACTGGATAGTTCTGATGTCTCTTACAAGGCCGAGAACATGAACATATTACAATTTACCTATGGCATTCCTCAGCTAAAAAGTATAATGCATTAAATTTTAATAGTTGGTCTAGATACATAAACCAGTTTTTATTTTGTTTGTGAGGCAAATACTCCTCTTATTTGCTTATAATTTTTTGGGGTCCAGTTACATTTTGTTGGAACAAACTATAATGTGTAAAGAATGATAGATGAATACTTGAAAAACAGCCAAAGTGAGTTTTGTTTATAATAAGACTTTTTCAGGGTATCTAAGAAAGAGAATTGGTAATTAAAGACTTTTGTCTTCTTAATAACAACTATAATAGCCCTTCTTAAACTCAAAGCCACATGTTTAGACTGTAGGCCAGCTGTAGGCCATTAAACACCTGTGACCTTCTCCTACGAGCAGTTGAAGATCTTTGAAATGGAATCTTTACCTAATGGCAACTGTTTAGCAAAAGAAAAACAACCCCAAAGCAAAAAACAACAATAACAACAAAAGCAACCAACCAAACAACCCAAAAAATTCCATATCCAATCCCAAAACTCTGCAGTGAAGCACTGGCCCCCTTCCAGGGGTCACTGCCCTTGTTCTTCCAGGATAGAACAGGGATGGGGGACCACTGGCTCAGAAGCCCAGGAAGTTCCTCCACCAGTGTTACTCTACAGAGTGAAAATTTGGATGGTGTACTATCTCACTAAATGCCTAGGGCTGTGCAAAGGCACTGGATTATCACATCTACACACAGATTAATTTTCAAACCCTTGTCCAGAAATCCTTCTCATCTTCATCTCCCAGGTCCCAGTGCAGAGGCTTGGTCTGCTTCAGCTCCATTCTAGATGCCAAGAAGAACTGAATGTTCTGCCACAAAATCCAGGCTACAGCTGCATCTATATTAGTGTTGTGTTTTGAGGCAATGCAAATCTTCACTGTCCTCATTTACTGCACATTGGTGCAGTCTACAGAACAGCGTTTACACTAACTGGGCTTCCTTTCAGGGACATCTAACCTGATGGTGGTGCTCCATATGGCCACCAATTGCACTTCAGCCCCTATGGGGGACACGTGAGCCCATAACAGTGCTTGCTGCTTCAGAGTCCATCGACATTGCGTCTTGTCAGTTCTGACACAGGAGTGCATTTGGAGCAGATCTCCTGCTGTCCCACTTACTCTTTGATTCGCACTGCAGAGGGGTCTCAGAGAGTCTACACTGGATTCCTTGTAGGTGAAACTAAATTAGCAAATGTACCTCGGGATTTTCTCCTAGGGCACTGCAGCTGCTAATGGAGATTCAGTGCATAAGACCAGATGAGATCTAATTTGAAACACCCCGCTGAAACACGGAGAATGTGGTCCTCAGCACCAGCTACTTCACTCTGCAGGCCTGCTTTTCTTGCAGCACATTACGTGCTAGCTTGAACACAGCCTCAGATAGTCTCAGACTGCATGTGTGGTGACGATGATTGTGGTATTTCAGGGGACCAACTGCTCCAAAGTAACACCCCTGAACTGCACATAATGTAGATGTACAGGCCTCGTGATGTTCACTTCATTAACTGTTACTTTTGTTGCACCAAATTACTTGATAACGTGGACATAGCAGAGTGCTCTTTGCCATTAGACTGGAGTCATGCCAACCAGAGGACATATTTTAGACCTATGGAAAAATATATGCAGTTTTATCACAATTTTTACACCCGAATACTTACATTTATCTCTCTGTTGCTTTAACTCTGTGGCATTACTGACAGTATGGACACAAGTAGGGAAAAGTGGGACACCTGCCACCATGGAATGGGTTGAGAAGGACTGTTGGTTTTTATAGCTCTGTTTAGTTAAGATTAAAATTCCATCACACAGCTTTTACTGATGGTTTATTTAAATCCTGCAAATGCAGTTTTGTTTTATTTTATTAATGTATCAGATTAAATTTTGTGGGTTTTTTCTTTATCTCTGTATATCATCTAGCATTAAAAGTAGAGTAACTGAAATATAAATAAATACATAAGTGAACTCAAATCCACCATAATTCTGCTGGTCTGATTCTGATTTCATGCTAGTATTAATCAGAACTAAAACAACTGAAAAAAAAATCAGAGCCATATACTTCCAGACTTAGTACTAGTGCACCTCATAGTATCAGAAGGTCATCCTCTAGCAGCACAGCAACCTCTGATATTGCGGATTGCAAATACTAAACTAAAGAGAAAATCATGATGGAGCCTAAAATTAGTCTGATACAAAGCCCAAGGGACATCCTCTATGGTCCTTGCTAAAAGGGAACAAGAAAGACTTGACCAAGTATTATTGGTCAGAATTTAAAAAGTGGAAATGAAGGTTTCCACATACCTCTGACTTCTGCCTTGTGATTTCAATCTGCAATAGAATCACCCCACAAAAGAAAATAAATTATGACAGGACTACAGACACAGACCAAGGCTGCTTTAGATTAAGTTCTCTGTATACATCATGGATCTGTACCATCTGTTTTGTATTGAAAAAGAATAATATTTTACAGCACATTTATTACAATATACTAAGAAACTTAAGAGCTCTCATACTGCTTTAAAATATATATTGAAATTAAAGACAAAGTCCAACAGTGGAAACTGAGGGTCCTCAGCATCTTTCAAGAGACATTCAACAATTTCATGAGAGCACTGTAAATGGAAAACAAACCTAATATATGATTCTTGCCTGCATCCTGTAAAAATAAACACCATTACTTATACTCTGCTACTCACATACTTTACATGCATGTCCTGTAAGTTACCAAGAATAAACTTCAGTCATAATATTTACTGATAAATTTCTGTTATACAATTTTATGGAGAACTTTATAAAAACAAAGTATTTATTTTTGTTTCTTTTTAGTCATGGATGGACTTACTGAATTTTCATATACTAGATTTCAGATAAACTGGATTTATAATACATACAGCTTTTTATTTATGCACTGTATATGAAATTCACTTTTCCTATTGGACTTGTATAACTTTTCTCTTATTATTCAGATTTCACAATGTCCTTGCATTGTATGCCTCAGTGAATTCACTAATTTTGGATTTTGTTAGCAAAAAAAATAATTGATGAATAGCCATATATTATCTGTGAGCACTGCAGTTACAGTTTCCTTTATACAATTTAGGCTACTTACCCATGCTAGGAGAACTCTCAGGTGTCTGTTTAAATGAGTTATCCAACATTATGGTAGATATAAAAGGGCTCTAATGGGATCTGAATTTTTTTAATGGTTCTCAGAAACTACAGTTACAAAGACCACCTCTCTGCAGATTCCCTGTTTTCTGGCTCTGAGTGTCAGTGCAGCAGCAGGGCTAATGCCATCACAGGCTGCACTAGCAGCAGCACAGTCTGGCTGACAGAAGGGAGTGGTCACTTCTATTTGACACCCACGTCCAGTTTTGGCAATTCAAGTACAAGAATAACACAGGCATAATGGACCAACTCCTGCAGGCAGACACCAGGATGTTTAAGGGATCAGAAACACAACATAACAGAAGCTGAGGCGTCTGAGTTTGTTCAGTCTGGAGAAGAGATAACTGAGTGGGAATCCAGTTTCTGCTTTGACTAGGCTTACAGAAAAGATGAAGCCAGACTCTTCTCTGAGCTGCACAAGGAAATGACAGGTTGCAATGAAAGAATTTCTGAGTGGATTGAGAAAGAAATTCCTTTTCGAGAGTACTTAAGGACAGGAACAGGTTGTCCAGAAAAGGCCAGAATCCATCCTTGAAGATACTCAGAATTCAGCAGGACTACAAAGTACAACTTGAAAGCCAATCCTGCTTTGAGCAAGGGGTTGTATTTGGTGACCTCCAATAGTCCTTTCCAACTGGATTCTAAGCCTCTGTGCATGGGTTGCTACTCCCACCTCAGTAATACTTATCATATCTAGCTTTTCTGCATCTATACACTAAATTTGTCATCTAGATCCTCATAATCTTGCATCCTGATTAATTCAAAACTGCTGCTTTCAGACCATCTGTTATACATATTCTCCCTCCCCCTGCCCCCCCCGCCCCAATTCAGTATACACAAGATACAGTGGTTCTGATATTCCCTGACCACAATTCTGACGTTACTGCATTTTTATGTCTCACCACAGCACTGCTTATCTCCCCCCACAGCACAGCGGATTTGCTTGCCCATTTGTCAGATTCTGCCACTGGGATCTGCTTGTGCTGGCAGATCTGCATGGCAAATCATGCGCCGTGACCAGTCCTTCTGAACTGGTGCAGAAATGCCTTCCAGCCTTCCACATTCTTCCGCACACAGTTCAATTATTGTGATTTTTTGAAGAAGCTGCCAGATGATGCGTAACCAGAAGGGTCATGGTGTTTGTCAGTCTCTTTCTTTAAAATGATTATGTATCCTGCATATTCCCTAATCTTCTAATCTGGTATGTCAGAAATTACTTACCTTCAATTAAATAATTACAGCAGTTTTTCAAAGTATATGAGTTCCCACAGATACTATGGGACATGCTTGGTGAAGAGTCTAGAAAACAACAATAACAATACTGCAAAGGATCTTAATTAATCTAAATTGGTTTAAGTCCAGTGTTCTTTAGGTGTTTTGATGATTGGAGAGGACTGTAGGATGTTGTGCTATTATAGACATGTAAGTTTGGAAAATAAAGTCTGTCACAAAGGTTTGATTCACAGACTTGTACATAGGTACCTGGTGATGCTATTTGAGATGTCCTAGCTTCTTTAATACCCCCATGGCTTCTGTCTAGGCACTATAGAAAGAAAACTAACCATACACTACATTTGGCAGCTACTAGAGGGTCTCTGAGATCCTCTGGGATGTCTGAAAAGATATAGAGTACCTTTACATACAGGGAACTAAAATGGAGCCCCTAGTCCCTGGTTTGTACGTAAGTTGTAAAATAGTACAATAACAAAGGAAATAATTCTACAAAATACACTGAAATTATTAAAAGAATATTGTAAGAAATCCAGAGGAACAACAACAAAAAAAATCATAATCAGGTATTCAGTTTCAAATGTTGGGTGTATCAGTACTTGGCACACTGGAGTGGAAAGAGCTTCCAGCGTTGGTGAGTCCAGTCCCTGCCATCATTGCCAAAACAATTTATAATCCTCTCCAAACTCACAAGTTTTGTCCTTGAGCACTTACCACCTACTGCTCTTTCAACTAACAGCCAAACATCGTAATCAGTTATAACCCATAGATATATGTGATACACATATAGGTTATATTTCCCTGGGAAGATACACATTTTGATTGTTCCTCACACTCTTTCCATTCTTTTGGAGGGTGTTCAGGCCATTATTTTAAAGAATTATATCAATCAAACTGGAAATCAAGCTGCAAGTTATATAGTCTCCAACTATCTGGCTACAGTGTTGTTAGAGAAAATGGAAGCACTTACCAGACATAAACTCTATATTTTTCATGTCTTTAGGATAAAAACTACAAATAATGACATCTTCTTTTGTACTGCCTCTGCCCATTTTGGACTTACAATCAGCCATCTAAAACCTGAAATTTGGTTTATATTATTCCATGGAAAAGGAGAAGAAATAAATTCAGAACTGATACATCAACACAGAAAAATAAAATCCTCATTTTCAAAGTGGACTGACAAAAACCAGCTTCAGTAAAGGAAGATTAGTAATGCAACTAAAAAATTCGCTTTTTACTGGAGTTTCTGGTAATGGGAAGTTAGAAATGTTTGTAGTTTGTATCAAACTACACAGTCAAGAGAACTCAAACCCAATGACTGGAACTGAGATGTGGATTTGACTCTCTTTTCAAAGGAATAGAGCAGTACTAACTTCCTATATTTTTGACCATTTTTTACCCGAAAATCTTCACTGCAAAGTTCAAAATAAGGTAAAGGACGAGGAATACAAACTTAGTGTTTCAAAAAAAAAAAAAAAGATGTGCTGTTCATCAAAATTATAGAAAGCCTTGTCCACCAAATGACTACAAGGTGCTACACCATAAATAACTGCATAGCTCTGTGAGTATAAACACTGGCAAAATCTTAAATAACACTGTCTACATTGGTCAAAATATTTTCATCTTGAACTAACCAAAATACCCCCAAATGCATCCACATAATCATTATTCAGCACAATACATTAATTACAGATTGAACTTGACAGCTATGACCAGCTTCATAAAAGCATTCTGACATGAAATTTAAGCCCTCATTGTTTTTATAGTAAAGGATTATTATCTGGATTTAGATCACGTGTTACAACAGTCTATCTTTTCTTTAATTGAATGTTATTACCATATTTTTTCCTTCCTTAGCAGAGAATTTGAAAATATCTGGTGGTGTTCACTTTCTTGGTGGATGTTGCTTCTGGCATAATAAGCACAATGTGGTTACAGCCTTCTAACTTTTTTATCCAAACGATGTGAGTTAATGTACAAGATGTTAGTCTGTGGCAATCATATCCACTGCATAACTGAATTTAGACTTCAGACCTGCCAAGTATCTCACGCTGCTCACAGGGCTCACACAGTTGGCTCATGCCTGGCATTCTCTTGCAGCTGGGGATCCAACACACACACGTATTCAGCATTTACACAGATCCTTTGATTTGGTACATGAGATCATGGAGGAGGAATGAAGCTGTCGCAAGCCCATCCCATCTTAATGGAGCCTTCTGCTCACAGAGATTGTGCCAGGGAGATATGCTCTCTGGATGCAGCCCAGTTTCCCAGCTGCATGTCAGCCCATCACTCAGTGCTCCCTCTGTCCCCTGGCCTCGCACGGCATTCTCACAGGTACTGAAATAAATGAGACCTGAAAGCACCGATATCTGATACCATACAATGCACAGAACTTGCAGTTTATTATGAAGCAGACAGTGCAATAAATCCCTCTGTATTATATTTAGTAATGGCATCATTTGTGTCATTCAGGAAAGTGATCTGGATAGTTTTGTACAACCCCACGGCTTTGAATAAATCACTTCCAGAGTGAAGTATTTGACCGATGAGACACTAACTGTCCTACAGCGAGAAAATTATTCAGGCTGGGAAGATGACAGGTTCAGAGCATGAAAAACAATAAGCCATAGAAAGGCTGGAAAGAACAACATGTACAAAAGACCAAAGGGCAATTGTCACTATCCCTGAGTAATGACCATAACAACAGGTGCTAAAACATACAATACAACTATATAGTACTAGCCAATTTCTAAACTGGCAGAAAGCTCAATAGCCAAGTGAAACCCTTTATAAGCAAGAGAGTCTCATTTGCACAATGAAAGGGCCAAATAAAAATGACTAGGTTTTGTTTGCAATACCCCTTACAGTTGTCTGCAATGTGAGACAGCTTTCTGTTTGCTATTTCCATTTGATCTCCCTATGCTATAGCTAATATAATGGTTGCCAATTGGAAAATAAGTAGAATCTGTAGTTAAAATTGTCTATGGCCTTGAAATTGTTACAATTTTTTCCTCATCTTTCTTTACAATGAGATCCATTTTACAAGTACAATATAAAACTATTCCAATTTTTCCTCATGAGGATGTTTATCCTTTCTTATCTAGCCTGCCTGTCATATCTTATTATAATTTACAGAAATCTGAAATGTGCTGTTCTGATAAATCTGTCAGAATAATAACAGAAACACATACAGTTAATCATTGTGATAGGGTTTCCATATTATTGTAAGATAGAACTGAATATTATGAATAACATTAAATGTAATTTATATGAATATATAAATCCTTACCAGTGGTTTCAATTTTCCAGTAATCTTGAAATTTTATCAGATACTAATTGCTAATAAGCATGATTCATTATGACTTACTGCGTACAGATTTACTGTTCATGACGGGGAAGTAAGACAACAGACACAGTATTCCTGAAAATGAAAAAAAAGTTCTTACTATCTATAGGTCTGTCAAATATAAAGTAATACTTGTTCTACAAAATGTCAGTATGTCTGTTGGTCTTCAGTAACTATGTTACTCTGAGCCTTTTTTTTAGTATAGCATGCAGCCAGGCTGAGGTAGCTAGAGATAAGAATTGGAATCAAGCTGTCATTTGGGGAAATGTTGCATCTAGATTCTTTAGATCCAATCAGGGAGACCTGAAGGGAGATTTATCTTCTCCTGTATAATCACTAATGATTACAACATTGAATTCACAAATTCTGAGAATAGAAAACATAAACCCCAGAGAATTACTTTTTTGTTTCAAAGGCACATTAGCTGTAATCCTAAGCATATGTCTCTGCCTCCTGCACAAATACAGGAAAATCCAACAGAATAAGCAATACCATTCTTTGATTTATTTATCTGCGCATTCACGCTTCAGCTTTGTCATCAAGCAATCCATTTCAGCCTCCTCCGTGCACCTTTTTTCATTTTGCTGTTTTTCACTGAAGCTCTTCTTGCTGCTACTGCCTCCAGAGTCACACACAAATAGATTTAAGCATGAACATTTAATGGCAAAGGCCTTTGAAAATTATAGAACTAATTTTTTCAAATTTTTTTTCTGCTTGATAGCTTGCAGCACCAAACCAAACAGAATCATTAAATGGTTCAATGGACTAAGATCAAAGACAGACACCTGTGAGCAAAATCCTCTATTATCCTTTCACTGTCAAAAGCAATTGTTGCTAATTGAACAAGTTTGTTTAGTTGTAATATAGCTCAAGAGACCATATCCTGAGCTGCTGGAAATAGATCTGGTTCTGCTGAAGTCAGCTCTGCTAATCTATAGCAACTGAGGAACTGTCACAAGGAAACAGTTAACCCATTGCTTAACTGCAAGGGCTGCATGACCAGCTATTACAACAAAAATATGTCTCAAAACTTGGGATGAACAAGAAAAAAATGACCACATTCATCTTTGACTAATTTTATGTGAGAAGCTATTAAATACACACTTTGGTATCAGTAGACTAGATGGCATCCAATAGCATTTGATGAAGACAACATTTAAAATACGCTGGAAGGTCTGCAAGCAGACTCCAGCCATCATTTTCTAAATGCTTTTAAAATCTGATTTCCCTTTGCAAGAAAGAAAGCTCCTCTCCTCCCTGCTCAGGTTTAACGCACAACTCAATCAACCAGCAAGCAACAAAATGCAGTGCTAGCATATGGATTTAAAAGTTTAGAAAGCAAATAATAACAAATCAAGCACATCTTCAAAGCGGTCATCTTTATAAAGAGAGCTCAGAAAAAAAGTGTGAGTTTATCTGCCACATTTTAATTCCTGGCAATTTCATTCCAGTGAATGGAATAAAAACAAAATCCAAGCAATCACCCAAATGACTTCCTGTAAGGGCAAATTAGATAGAGATGGAAGATATAGGTCTGCTACACAAATCACAACAGCCTGATTTTCAACAGTAAAATTATATACAAGCAATGCTTTCTGAGGTAGCAGTGCACATTAAAAATGAAAGAATGTAGTTTAGAGAGAGATTAAAAAAAATTGCAATCATAAATACAAATATTATTTCTTTCAGAATCAGTACTGGCTCATTCATTCAGCTAGGTAAGGAGAGCCTACAAATAACTCCTGTAAATCGCCAGCTTAGCCTTTTTCTCTATCTGGTGCTTCATAGGACTTGCAGCAGATGACAGCTACAATGGAATGCCAGTGCAGTGCAACACTGAACCGCCATGCAGATCATCAAGTAAATACCAGCATTTAAAAGACTCCGTATTATCAAGGCTGATGCAGATACAATCTGTAGAGAGATAGATTGGTGCAACTACCCAGATGTATCACAAACAGAACATCACATTGTATCATGGGCGCTAAACGTGGCCAAATTCCACTTACTCCCCTCGCTAACTCCAATCCTATTTACTTACAAAGCTTATTTTACTATGATCATTGTTGCTTATCACTTATTTTTTATCCTCTTGCTTGAGCTGTTCTAAGTCTCCAGCCACTACCTTTAGCTCTTATTACCTTGCATTGACATTGTTAAAATAAAAAATAATTTATAAACCCATGAAGAAGGTGACATATTATAAGGACAGTCTGTTAAAACTCATTCATGCAAGTGTATGGGTGTGACAGGTGCCATACATTCAGCACACATGTAAGAAGTCACTATATCCCCCCTTTTTAATAGCAAGAGACTTTCCAAACCAAGAAACATTAAGAGCCATTGCCCAAAATATAGGGCACACCTAGAACCTGCCAATGACTGAGCTAAGTGCATTCCAGGCACTGGGACCTAGATGTAGGTGCCAATACTAGTGGTCATTGAATGGAAAAATGGAGAGATTCCAAAGCAGGTACAGAAAGCAGAAGGTTAAACAACATGTAGCCAGTAGTAATGTAACCTAGAGATGAACAGTTTTTGGGAGAGCCCTGTCCGTGAGGCACTCTTGGCACTACAAGTGAGGAAACTTCTGCTGTTGTGGCAAGAAAAACTATCTCAAACCACAAGATTTTACAAGCGTTTGTCTACTTTGATTTCATCATACAGAGCCTGAATATTAGCCAATAGCACATGTCACAGGGAAGATAAAGTAGAAAATATACAAGCAATATAAAAACCAGCAGTATTTAAACACTGGCTCGTGATTCCATTTTGGCTGTGATGGCATCTCTTACTTCACAGTGACCACATTAGAAGAGGAGACAAGACCACCTGGCCTAAAAATACCTTTTTGGTACAGAAGTCTTCATTCGCTGATGGCTTCCAGGACTGGTTAATGAAGACACCCTGTCAACTAGGCCATGGCACTGAGTGTCCAGTCCAGTCCACTGGCCATGTCCAGTCTTTCCTTAAACACTCTCAGGGATGGCAACTCCACCACCTCCCTGGGCAGCCCATTCCAATATCCAATCACCCCTTCTGTGAAGAAATTCTTCCTAATGTCCAACCTAAACCTCCCCTGGTGCAGCTTAAGACTATGTCCTCTTGTCCTACTGCTAGTTGCCTGGGAGAAGAGGCTGACCCCCACCTGGCTACAACCTCCTTTCAGGCAGCTGTAGAGAGCGATAAGATCACCCCTGAGCCTCCTTCTCTCCAGGCTGAACAGCCCCAGCTCCCTTGGCTGCTCCTCATAGGACATGCACTCCAGACACTTCAACAGCTTCCTTGCCCTTCTCTGGACACACTCCAGCACCTCAATGTCCTTCCTGAACTGGACATGGTACTTGAGGTGTGGCCTCACCAGTGCTGAGTACAGGGGAAGAATCACTTCTGTACTCTTGCTTACCACACTATTGCTGTTATGGGCCAGGACACCATTGGCCTTCTTGGCCACCTGGGCACACTGCTGGCTCATGCTCAGCTGCTGTCAGCCAACACAACTAGGTCCTGTTCTGCTGGGCAGCTTTTCAGCCTGTTGCCCTGCACAGGGTTGTTTTGGTCAAAGCGTAGGACCTGGCACTTAGCCTTGTTGAACCTCATGCTAGTGGTCTGGCCCATTAACAGAGCCTGTCCATGTCCCTCTGCAGAGCCTTCCTTCTCTCTAGCAGATCAACATTCCCATCCAACTTAATGTCGTCTGTGAATTTGATAATGGTACACTCAATTCTCTCATCCAGATCATCAATAAAGATAGTAAACAGAACTGGGCCCTACACTGACCCCTGGGGGACACCACTAGTGACCAGATGCCAACTGGATGCAGCACGGTTCACCACCACTCTCTGGGCCCAGCTGTCCAGACAGTTTTTAAACCAGGAGGAGCGGAGAGTGCACCTGTCCAAGCCGTGGACTGCCAGCTTTTCCAAGAGTATGCCGTGTGAGATGGTGTCAAAGGTTTTGCTGAAGTCCAGGTAGACTACATCTACAGCCTTCCCCTCATCCGCTAGGCAGGTCATCTGGTCATAAAAGGGACTCTGGTCATAAAAGGAGCCCTAAACCTGTGCTGGCTGGGTCTGATCCCTTGATTGTCCTGATACTGTATCATGTGCTGCAACAAATTTTCTGAAAATGTTAATCTATTAAGCAGTCATGTCATGGCAAGAAACTATTTTAAATTATCACCAAAACAGAGAGACATACAGTTAGTAACTTCTCAGATCCTGCTCTATGCTACTGTAAAAGAAGGCTGCACACCACCAGGTTCCCAAGAACAGAAGTCCTTGGAATTGGTACAGGACCAAACCTCATTAGCTTAAACCAGGGGCCCAGGAATGCTTCTGAGCACCCTGGGTTCAAGTATGCTGAGCTTCATGTGTCTTGTGTCAGAAACTAAAACTCATGAACTCTCCAGCTTGCATCCTGCCCCTTCTCACCCCTGCTTTGGTTTCTGCAAGACAGTGCCTGAATCTGAGTGGTGAAAAGAGCAAGATCCTGAGGTAACACGAAGATAACCCTTGTTCCATCTATGTACAGTCATTTGTGTGTCTCACTAATTATAAGGAAGGTAGTAAAACATAATTATATATTCTAAAAGCCTTTTTCAATACCATCACCCTCTGCACTGGAAACCATACCCTCAGGTCTGGACTTACCAAGCTCTTTGAAAAGTTTCTGCTATGCTCTATAAATGAACCATGTTAGGTAAATGAACTGAAATTATTGCTGCTCTGGATAACAGTGATTTTGCAAAACCACACAGCATTTAGTCCTATTCTGATTTAAGCATAGCAAAAGGTGCATTAGCATGTATCTACTCAGAAATCAGGAATGGGCAAGTACAAACCCCACGGTTCTTCCAGAGTTAGAGGGAGTGCAAGATCCAACAATGCCTAACTGAACATAGGAAAAGCAGAAGACAAAGGAAGGCTGTATTTCAAAAATATTAGTTAGCATCTTATTCAGCATCCTAAACTAAACACAATTCTGAAAGCAGAAGCCTTACCAAAAGCTGCTGAATACACTCTGACAAACACCTAAAATGACTGGGCTGATACCAATTTCTTAACCTATAGAAATAGGTAATGTTTTGGTGGGCTGACAATATGCCAAAGTAATTTTCAACACAAATAATGCCAAAACAAGAATTGGATAGTAATCAAGCTAGGAAACGTGTGAAATGCAAAACGACTTCAAGTAAAAACAAGACCCTGTTTCATTTCCATGCAGTTTCAAGGTCAATGACCTAAAGCACATCTTATCTTGCTTTTTGTGCTCCTCTTCCACTTTGTCTAGCATTTATAGGAGCAAAACTATAACAAGAGCTTGGCTGATAGATGTGGATTACACTACTCTAAAAATAAGGCCTGGCACTGCAACCAGGTTTCAGAGACTGCAGTGCTGGCTCCTTTCAAGTTACCCATGGGCTTACTAAGCAGCTGGCCAGCAAGATGCTGGATTCTCATATCTGGTGTGAGTCTGGCAAAAGCACTCCAAAGGAAGCATTCCTTTAAAAATTAGTAGGATGAGGGAACAAATTTTACAAAAATTCCCCTAAATAACTGTGATGGGGAAAGGGAAAAAAACAGCTTGAAGATACTTAGGTATCCCTAAATATATGTATCTGACTAAAAAATTTACTAGTATCATTCTCAGGAAAATTTTTTTGTATAACTCGTGTGTATAACTTCAAGCTTTCAAATGTTTCTTTCTTTTCTGATTTCCAAATTTTAAAAAAAATCGCTACATAAAGGATTTCTTCTCTCTCAGCTGCAGACACACTTCACCTCAAGTTTTTAAAAGTTACACAGTAAGAAAAAGGAAAATGCAACTGTAATTGCACACTCTGTAGTGTTTTCATAGCTGGGAAAGTTATGTAAATTACAGAGTAGATTAATGAAGAGGAACTGAAAAAAAAGTGAAAAAATTGCTCAATTTCCCCTATGAACCAGAAAGAAACAAGGAGAAAAAGAAAGGGACCAAAACCTCAAATTCTGAGAATTCTAAATCTGTAATTAAAAGAGTAAAGACTGCTACAGTATTGAATCAACTTAAAAATATTCATTAAACTGTCCTGTATGTTTTGTGACTCTAGCCTTCAAATCCCAGATAAGAACAGACTTGTCATTCCTTGTTGAAACACAGCCTTTGGCAAGGCTTCAGAGGATCGGTGCTGTTACAAGAATGGAAACAATACAGCACAATTTGTCCTGAAGACACTACAGAATGTTTCATCTTTGAAGAATGAAGATAGAAAGTGAAATTTGGGCAAGAAAAGTCTTGGGTTTTTTAAACACAAGCTGTGTATTCCTTCATCAGTTTAGCAGATTATGGCCTCTGAGAATACCTGATATCAAACAGTCTGTCCAGGATGACAATTAACACTATCCTGGAGAATTTATTCAGTTTAGCCTTTAAATCCATGTCTTGGGAAAACAAGTGATGTTTTAAAACATATTTGCTAAGAGACTGTGAAAGTATTTAGGCAGAATTATCTGATCTGTGTTAGTGTAAGGTCAAAAAGGTGAAATCTTCAGTTCCTTCCCTTCCTTCAGTCATTTCTTACAGTAAGCCATTAACATCTCTGATAACATCTACAGTTTTCAAATACCAGTTTAGATAAAAACCAGTTATTTATGTTAGCTGATGATGGTCACTCCTAATCTACTCTTTTTTAAAAACAAAAAATGTGATAGTCATGGTGACTTGAAAAGCAATCTTATTTTCTTGGGATATATATGCCCTAAGAAACAAGTGTGCCACCTATTGATTTACCAGATATCACCTAAGCATAGCCTTCCTGATTTTGTAATGCTCATATGCTCCAGTAACAATTTTTGAGAACCTTAATGAACTTCATCTCAAAATGCTCTATGATGAGGACTTCAGAAGAGCCCAGTTTCATAGGCAGAAATTCAGCTACAGAAATACTGAAGTATGTGGTCATTCCTGTTAAAACAATCAAACTGGTTTCATTTCATGCAGCTTATTCAGGATTATACAGGAAGCTCTATGGTCTCAACTCCTGGTTTAAACCTTTCACTGCTGAACCACCTGTCCTCTTCTGAGAGTCTCTGAAGCTACTGGGTACATACACAGACATGCACTGATGTGACATACCACTACCAGCAGTCAGAGGTCTAGGTACAAGCTGGGGCTGCAAGTAATCAGTTTCTAAATAATAGCACTGCAATTTGCCATTTGCAAATTATGATTAATACATTTGCTAAAAATAATCAATTAAATAATTTAATTTAATTTTTGCATAGAAGAAAACTGACGAGAGAATACAAGTATATTGGGGGGATGTTTTTCAACACTCCCACACCATACACTTGGTTTAGGCAGGGAGGCTGTGAAAAATGAAGACTTAAAAATCTCACTCGCAAATCAAAAGACAAAAAGGCTTGTTCTTTTCTTTGATTCCTTCCCCCCCGAAAGAGGTCCATTTACATTGATATTGAGTATTTTAATGTGTGAAGTAATACACCAAACTGAAATGCCAAGATGTTGTGTTGTAAATTCATCACTCCCTAAGCCAACTGCTTCTTGTCAGAAAAGAGAAGTTCCTTTTAAGTGTCTTTTGAGACTGATATAAAACAAGTTATATGACAAGACTGTTTGTACTGTATGTCATCAGGTATTTCTTAAAGCATAAATTATGACTGATTTGTTTTAATGGAAAAAAGAGTTATTTCAGAAAAGCAATCCAGTGAATAGTAGTTCTACTTCTGATGTTTCAGAAATGAGAAATGACTCCCCCAGTGGTACTTCCAGTAAAAGTAGACAGATAATTTCACACACCTCAACATGCAAATTTCCAACACTTAAACTCAAAAAATACTTTGAATTGGCAGTAGCTTACGCATTTAAATCCCTTTTGAAATTAAATATTTAAAATGGTTTTCCCCAATATTCTTTCAAATATGTTTCTAATCCATACTTGATTTATTTTTGCAGAAGCCTTAATTTAATCAAACTGATAGGATATTTGGCCCTGTTTCTTCATAGGACAGCACACAAATTCTACAGTGGCTCTATCAAAAGTTAAGTCATGAAATTTTGTTAAAATGTGTAGTTAATAAGGTCCTTGTAGCTAATAAAGTTCTTATTAATTTTATTCGGTATTTAGTCTCAGAAAGATCTTTAATTTTATAATCTTCTATCTTTAAAACAATTTGTATTATTCTGGTTTGTGTATCTTTGAATGTTAGAATAAATTATATTTCAATAAAATATTGAGTTCAAGAAGCATTTGGACAATGCTCTCAGGCACATGCTGTGATTCTTGGGGCTGTCCCTTCAATGATCCTTCTGGTCCCTTCCAACTCAGAATATTCTGTGATTCTGTAGTTTCTGTCATTTGTGACTATTTGTTAGTTGTGTAGTTTTGTGACATTTTGTAACTGTTCTCCTCATTAGTCCTCTTCCTTTGCTTTCTTATCAGTATGTTGTTACTTAATAAAACATCTCAGAATATTTTCACAAAATTAAATTAATTTTTTTCTTGATATATTTGCATAATTTTGCCAAAACACAGGTAAAAATGCTGCAAATATATGGCTGTCACACAGTGCTTGATTGTCTCTTCTCATGGCAAACAGTTAAAATAAAAAATAAAGACGGAAAGTCTTTATTCTGTCTCTGCAGAATTCATTTCCACGCAATGGTAAGACCACATTTATTTAGACTATGGAGGAGGAGGTATGTGCCCACAACATGCTCATGGTCCTTAACTCCCAGACATACAACTGAACAGAAAGTAGCACTGGCCTGATGAACACAGACTCACCTGTTGTGGAGTCAAAATGCCACAAAAGCACACACCTGGAGGTGCTTCTGGGTCCTGAAGGTAGACATGTAAACATGGAACAAATAACAGAGCTGGGGAGGGAACAGCATGCTCGACTTTCTCCTGGTCATCTGCTGTTGCCCATCTTCCTTTCTATCTGCTTCACAAAACAGTTGCATAGTCTTCACAAAATTTGTGAGAAGGTGCCAGCTATGAGTTTGAAACTGTCTGTGCATTTCCTACCTGCATGGCACGCTTTAGTCTTCAAGGACAACTGAGCCCATTCTTCCATGAGTGTATTGAAATACAGGGTAATTATGCACCAAATTACCCTGTCCCTCTTCTTTCACATAGAGTCTGTATCGCTGTACGTTTTTTAGGTGACCATTCAAATGAAATAAAGAAAATATCTAACCAACTAATGTTTGGCTATCATGATGTTTGAAATAGCCACAAGAACTACCATTACTGAAGATAAGAAAAAGAAAAGTCTTCCCAGTCATGGAAATCTTCGGGTTTGGGACAAGTAGATCCCAAGCAGCAACTAAGCACTTGTGGGCTGCTTGCTTACTATACCCCCACAGCCACAGCAGGATAGGGGAAATAATTACAAAAACAGAAGTGAGAAAATAAGTGGCTCAAAATAAAGACTGCTTAATAAATGAAGGAAGGAAAAGTTTAAAAAATCCCCAAGTGATGCAAAGGCAATCACTCAGCACCTTCCACCAGCCTAGCCAGTCCCCAAGCAACATCTGCCTTGGGAAGATCACCCCCCAGCGTTATTGCTGAGCCTGATGTTATATGGCATAAAATACCCCTTTGGTCAGTTGAGGTCAGCTCTCCCAGCTGTGTCCCCTTCTCAGCCTCCTGCCTACCCTCAGGCCTACTCTCTGGCAGGGTAGCATAACAAACAGCCTTGACATTGTGCAACCACTGCTTAGCAATAGCATTATCAACACTATTTCGATCACAAACCTACAACATGGCAACCCACAAGCTGCTAGGAAAAAAACTATCTGCACCCCAGGTAGACCCAGCACAAGGTTAAAACCAAATCTTTGCCTTTACTATTTACATCCATCTCTTACATTTATAGCACCAGTCTGGCACTATCGTGCCAGACTCTGTTTAGAGAAATAAAGGTCCATGATGAAGTTTAGGAAGCAGGTGACTTGCCTGTACCAAAATTGTTTTTCCTTCCTTCCTTCCTTCCTTCCCTGCCAGTGTAAGCCTCTACTAACCACTGTAAGCCTGAGACATCCATTGGCCAGAATTGGTGGAGTGTCAGTCAGTCACCAAGTTCAGCGAGATTTCTTCTGTCTGTGGAGATACCAGTCAGTATAAATGGTTCTTCACTTGTCAGCACAGTTACTTTCCAGGGAAGGTGATTATAAATCTCTATAAATTTTCTATAGGAGTGTCAAAAGTGGAACGAGACACCTTCACACGTGGCTTTCCTATGCCTGAAAATGACCTACCAGCTCTTCTGTTATGATGGTACACATTTGTCATAGTGTGATGGCAGGACCTTTTTGTGCTATGATCTCAATAGATTGATATGGCTTATAAAAATAGAACTAAATTTATACTTGCAGCGCAATGTTGTAAAAAATCTGGGGAGAAAGCAATGAGATTTGTGATTATAAGGAATCACAGGTGAGATATGTTAGCAGCTGTAATTTCTTTACCTATTATTACCTGACTTTGAGGCCTGGAAATGATTAGATTTTCTTGTTTTCTGTCACTTCAGCAGTTACTGATAGCAATTAAGCTGCATTTCAAGTAGAAAATTTTTTTTTGATTTCAGAATTCAGCAAATACTAGAATGAATCATTATTCTGAGAATAGCACAGTTCTCGATACAGCACAGTGTTCTCCATCACCAACCCAGAGCTGACAACAGCTGATCACCCCTCCGGCCCCTTGACATGGCTCTGGCTGATGTTCTGCCCACGGGGCTCGAGAGAGGTTTGCCTGTGCCTCGCTCTAAGTCGTGTGTGGTTTTATCTGTTTCTCCCCAAAACAGAAGGCTTTTTCAACTTTTTTTTTTTTTTTTTTTTTTTTTTTTTCCCGTGAGTGCACTGAAAATAGACAGTGGCACAGGACCAAGAGAAAAAAAAAACCACAAAAGGCAGGCGTGAATATGGCAACTTGTATATTTTAGACAGACTGTAAACGTTTATTAGTTTTCAGAAATAACGTTCTTTGGGTGAGAAAGTAGCCTTCCCCTCTAGTCTGCAAAAATAACTGATTACTTTTTTCCATCACTGCCCCGGGCCCATCAGCATTAACCACTTAAAAGTTTCCCTCAAAGAAGTGTCACCACCACTTCGGAGTCGGGATAAACTGTGAAGAAATGGATTATATGCAAGTGTCACGGCGAAATTGTTCCCCGAGGACTTCTGGGAATTCACATTAAACGAGCAACGCTGGAAGCCGTTGCCCAGGGACGACTGGGAAAGGGGGGGGGAAGGCGGCGCGGGGGCGGCGGGCTCGGGCTCCCTCCGGCCCTCAGCTCCCGGCTCCCTCGGCCTGCCCGGCCGCCGCCGTCTCCCGGCAACCGCGGAACAGCGGCGCGGGGCGGCGCGCGCGATCGCCCCCGGCCGCGGGGAGCCCGGGCAGGCGGGCGCTCCGGCCCCGCGCTGCGGATCTCGGGGTCTCTGGCGCTGAGGGAGGTGGGCAGAGGGCGCAAGCACGCGAGGGCGGAGGGGCTGAGCGCTGAAATCACCGTGTGCGGCCTCGGTGGGCGGCGTCGGGAGGTGTGTTATAGCGGCCGGTGCCCTCGGGCCGTGCCCGGCGGGTCTGGCTCCCCGGCGCTGGTCAGTGAGCTGAGGGCCACGTGTCTGTATACCTTCAGAAATAGTAAGTTAAAGCTTAAAAAGCATCATTATTTTATGCTAGTAGCGTCTTTCCAGTACCTGAAGGGAACTTGCAGGAAAGGTGGGTCAAGACTGTTTACAAGAGCGTATAGCAACAGGACAAGAGGGAATGGGTTCAAATTGAAAAAGAGTAGGCGTAGATGGATATTAGGAAAAGATTCTTTACTGTGAGGGTGGTGAGGCACTGTAGCAGGTTGCCCAGAGAAGTTGTGGATGCCCCATCTCTTGAAGTGTTCAAGACCAGGCTCTGGATGGGGCTTTGAGCGACCTGGTCCAGTGGAAGGTGTCCCTGCCCATGGCAGGGGGGTTGGAACGAGATGATCTTTTAGGTCCCTTCCAACCCAAACCACTCTATGATTCTATGATTTTTAAAGGCATACATTGAAGCTTTCTCCAGCCACAACCAAAAAACCCTAAAAACTTACAGTCAACTTGATAAGGGCATATATGCCTTTAAGAAAAGCGATAGCAACACAGCTGAGGTGTATCCAGTGCTGACAAAGAAGTAAGAGTACAGTTTTGTCCAAGACAGGAGAAGCTTCATCAGGGATGCTGTGTTCAGCTGAGGTCATCCATGTTTTCAAGAGGTTGACTTAAAAAGGGCTTATGAGGATGGTGTGGGAAACGAGGAATCATTTTTTGGAGGAAATTAGAAGAATTCTTTAAGCTAACAAAATGAGTGGGGACCGGTTTGTTATCTTCAGGTAGAGGAGGGGCATGATCAGAGCTGCAGTGCCTGTCCTGTGCAGACAGGCTGAGAGAGATAGGTGGTGTTTTTCAACCTGGAGAAGTGACAGCCCTGGGGAGACATTGTAACACCTTCCAGTACCTAGAAGGAGCCCACAAGAAGGCTTGAGGGACTGTTTGCAAGGGTGTGTAGGGGTAGGACAAAGGGGAATGACTTTAAACTGAAAGTAGGTTTGAATTAGACAGTTAGAGTGGTGAGACACTGGAATGGGTTGCCCAGAGAAGTTGTGGATCCATCCCTGGAAGTGTTCAAGGCCAGGTTGGATGGAGCTTTGAGCAACATGGTCTAGTTGGTGTCCCTGCCCACAGCAGAGGGCTTGGAACTGCATGATCTTTAAGGCCCCTTCCAACCCAAACTGTTCTATGATTCTAAATGTATTCTGACTCTCTGTATGTAAATATATATGGAATTTATATAATATACTATATAGTATGTATAGAATATGGTAAATATATATTGTATAGAATAACTATTTACTGTATATTTCATTCATGCCAGCAAATAAAGTAACTGACAGATGTTCAGACATGACACAAACACAGTAAACTGCAGACAAAAGTTAAAAAATGGTCCCTGACCTTGCGGAACAACTTTTTACCAGGAGAGGTGGACACAAAATATCTAGCAGTTTTAAAGATACAATGTGATAGGCATCTGGTGGGATTAAAGTGATGCAGTGGCTGTGATGGAGGGGCATGAATCTGATCATTCAGAATGTCCCTTTCACCAAATGTCCCTGTGACACTGCCAGGAGAAGGCATTCTTTTTAAGACATGTAGACTGGCACCGCTGGCTGAAAACTTAGGAGCGTCTTCAATTTTTTTACTAGTCTTTCTTCCTAAGTCAGACCATCTTTGCCTCTTGTATGAGGAGTGTCCTGCTGTTTTTGCTCAGACAGTGGTTGTAACTACTGTAACTACTGTATCTCATTTGTTTTAGGTCAATTTTTCTTTAGTCTCTTTTTCATGGGATGAGGGATTTCACTATGTGTCTCAGTCAGACATTTAAAATCACACATACTTTCTAAAAATCACCTTCATTCGGGTTATAACAGCTTAGATTTTCCAGAGGTAGATCTTAGGTCTCATATTATTTAATATGTGACCAATAATATAGCAAAATCAAAATTTTCTAGTGAGATAAAATAATTTTGTTATGACTAAAGAAGACTGCTAGAAGCTTCTGAGAGCTCTTCTGCAGTTAGGTGAACTGGTAACACAATGACAGATAAAACTAATTGTTGATGAAAGCAGTGTAATTTATAATGTCAGGAATACTTAGAGCACTATATTCTCTTCAGTAGTGAACCTAAATTAATTGTGATCAGCTGGGGAAATGACCTGTTTACTGTATGTGGATAGCTTAGTGAAAATCTTCACTGAGGAAATTGGGTAAAAATAAATACCCTGAAAGTTATAAAGTCACTCAAATAAGTCAGTAGTGTTCTAGAATTGATTATGGTATTTTAGGTTGAGTATATCATGTCTGAGAAAGATTTAACAGTCACAGAGGGACTCTGAGACAAGAAATATAAATGTCTGGAAAAGCTATATGGAAAAAATAATTAAGCTGGCTTAGAAAGGTGATAAATCAGGGTGTACAGTGAGTTATAAAAGAAGTATAAAAGATCAAGTCAGGGCACCTCTTACCTAAACTTGTAATACAAGAATGAGAGGTTGAATTGAATAACACATTTAAACTATTTACATATTTTTTAAATCTAAAGCGTAGTTCCTTGTACGGTGTCCTTGACAATTGGACCTGTGCTGTAGCATTTCAGACTAAGAAAGAAGAGTGAAAGGATTAAGTGTTCATGTGGACAGTAAAAATAGCTACTATTGTTAGGAAGAACATAAAAAGTTTAGAAAATCTAAACCTTGGTAATTTAGGGAAATAGAAACCCTGTAACAAATGGAGGAAATCTGACTTTTGGGATAGTTTCAAGGAATTATCAGCATTTGGCTGTTGCCATTCTGGAGGCTGGATACTGATCATCCATGGAAGACTGTTCTTATTCATAGAAGGAGCTTTCTTGTGCTGAGACCTCTTAGTTATTGTGTGATTTGGAAAGAATGCTATCATGTCCTTTAATTCCTATTAATTTTTTTTAATGAACAATCATACGTCATCTTTTACACCGTACAAATTGGAAAATACATTCTGCCTCTACAGCTTAGGATTTCAACATGATTGGAACACTCCTGACTCTTGCTAGGTGTACCAAGCTGTTCACTTTCAGAAAACAGTGAACTATGGCCCTTGGGCAGTATGGAAAAACTATCTATCAATCTGAGGCTGTACATGACTCATGAGTCAAATTTTTTAGTGCAAATTTAGCATATTTTCACAGCATCAGATTGTAGAATCAAATAGCTGAGAAGCTTGGCTTTTGTTAAAAACCTTAGCATCTATCCTTGGGCTTTTGAAAGTAACACTCAGCTGAATGTTAATGTGATATCAGAATGCAAATAAGAAGTGTAATTGTATCTTAAAAGTTCTGAGATTTTAAATAAATAATTGTATTATCTTTTAACTTGCCTAAAATCACCACCTTTTCTCTCTCATAGCTATTTTCTCAACCTGGCATCTAACTACAAATTTATTTTGGTTTTAAGACTTTGTCTGCAGGGTACTCCACTCTGCATCTCTCAGTATTTTTAATGATTCTTTCATTTTCTGTGTGTATAACATGAAAATGCATAGATCATTGGAAAAAATTGGAATCTTTAAAGGAACTCTCAGAATGATCAGAGTACATTTAGTCTTTTTTTTTTTTTCCTGCAATGGGATGAACTTTGTCCAGTTGAATCAAAATATTGTCTTGTATCTAGGATCACACTCTAGGTAAGTTTGGTTAGTTAATGTCTCTTGCATGGTAGCTAAATCTTGACCTAATCCTCACAGCATCATAGAATGAGTCAAGTTGGAATGACCACAGGGGGTCATCTGGTCCAACCTCCCTGCTCAAGCAGGGTTATCCCAGAGCACATTGCACAGGATTGTGTACAGATGGTTCTTTAATCTCTCCAGTGAAGAGCAGTCCACAACGTCTCTGGACAATCTGTTCTGGTGTGTGGTCACCTGCACAGTAAACAAGTTCTTCCTCATGTTCAGGTGGAACTTCCTGATCATTTTTTGCCTAATACACACACTGGACAAATTCAAAGGTCTTGACTTAATTGGTCTCTCATGTATATATATGTTTCATATGCCATATATATATATATATATATATATATGTTCAGGAACTGAATATTAAATTGAATCTGCCATCTCTTTTTAACTCTCTTCTTCTGTGAAGCCAAGTTTTTTAGTAGTGTTTTAATGCTTTCGCCGTCTCTACAACATGGCAAAGAGAGTCTGTTGATCCATACTTAGGGAGTTGGACAGAAAAAAGATGGAAGAAGAATGTGGGAGAAAGAAAGGAGTTTCAAGATCATTCCACATTGTTCTCTTAATTAAGACAGAGCTGTCTGAGAATGATGATGAGTATATTTAAGATGGCATACAAAGGACATACTAGTTTATGGACTCAAAAAAGGAGTGAGATTGTCTGCTGATGATATGATTACATTGGAAGGCAGCAGAACTAAAGTGTCCATACAGAAATCAATTGAAATAATCAATGACAATGACCCATTTATAAGGCAATTTCCACTGTTATCACAAAAAAAATAGCTTCTATGAGACAAAACTAAACAGCCAAACTTCAATTGAACTAGCTCGACTAAATTGATATGTAATTGTTACTTGGAAGGCAAAAAGAATCTCGTGCATCATTTTTGTGAAGAACCTGAAAATCGTGGCCAAGTTGTAGTAACACAGCTTCAGATTGTCTTAAAGTATAGGACAGTTAATCTGAAAAGTGGATCATGTAATAAATAACTTGTTAGAAACTATTCTTAAATCCTTCTCTTTGCACTGCTTTTCCACAGGGGTAATTGCTCTCAGAAGAGACCTTTGATTCCTTGACTAAGAGGTAAGTTCCACAGCTGGCTGTACCTTTGACCTGTTCCTGTTCTTTGTCTCAGGTCTCACAGTATGTGCAGAGTTCTAGGTTTTTGTGTCTGTTATTTAAGGATTTAAAACAGAAAGAAGCAAATGGAACAGGTAGTGCTTTCTAAATGCATTGTCTGACTTAAAACCATAATATATTATGGTCTTGAAGTGTATGCAACAGGACTCTGATAATACAGATATATACTCCATACTGTAAAGGAAGATTATAAGATTTCAGTATTTCAAACAGAAAAACAACCAGAAGACTTTCCTCATATTTCAAAGTGTGGTTTATAGATTCTTTTCTTGTTGAAGCTCACTTACTAGCCATCATCTTGTGTTTAAAAAAAAAAGTGTAGTGGCTAGAAATAAGTGCATATCTCAAATTTGAATCTAAGAAACTATTCACACTGAGCAGAGAGGTTCTTATAGCAAGACAATAAAATGAAGTAAGTACAGAGATCATGGCCGTAATTATCTTACGATCTAGTACTTGGAATCTGCTCCTCTAAGCAGGCATCTGCAGCAACTCTCAAAAACTAAATAAATTGTCCTTATTTTATTTGACATGATAGAGATGCCAGTTCCTGATATAATAGTCAAGAGGTTAGAGGGTTCCACTTCTGAACTAAAAAATCTGTATTTCTGAACTTCCTCAAAATCCTTTTCCACTTACAGGCAAAATGTTCTGGTTATAGAGATGTTACTGGAGATGAGCCTGTTCCTTCAACCACTTTAAGAAAGACAAGGTGGCTGTGTTTTGGGGTATGTCTAGTTCTGCTAATGGTTAGTCTGCTGCAGTAGTATCTGTTAGATCCAGCCTGGCATGTGGATTTATGTGGAGAAACGGGGTAATAAGCTTAGCTCACACATTTCAGATATCAGTATAAATGTAAATATATGAACCAACAACTCTAGACTTTGGTTTTGGTCCAAGAAAAAAATAGTTATTTTTAAGGTGTGGTTCCATTTTAGATACCTACTTAGGATGAATTTGCCATAAGAGGTATTCAGTATGTTGACTAGATCTCCATCAGTCATCAAGGACAGTGACTAACTTTAGTACTGATGCCTAATATAGTTTAGTGGACACTACTAACAGTTTACAGATACTGATTCAACTTAAGATACACTGGAGCAGTTCTGGTCCTGTGGGAAAGCTGGAGATTCTAATGAAGTTTAGAGTGAGACAGGGAAGTACCTGCTGAGCTTAGGCATTGAGAATAGCCAGAGCTGAGGGAGAGTGTTGAGGATTGTGGGTTTAGAATGAGGATTTAGGTAGAGCTAATGACTGTCCTGCTGGCTGAGAGAAAACACCCGATTAGACCACTGCTCTGAAACTGGGTTGGAGGGAGGTAAAGCAGGCTAGTTTATCTGTCATTGATAGCAATAAATTCCAGGTGAAGGACAGAAAGTAGCATAGAATGATAACTTCATAGATTGCTTGACTATGCATTGCCTGCATCTGTTAGGTCAAAGTACTTTATTACTTCTAGCTCTACATGATTTACAACAATCAACTCTTTAATCTCAAAAAACATATGTGGAAAAAGTATGCTTCTATGATTCTAGAAACGTGCAAGACATGAAGTAGAGGATATTACTCAAATGAGAATATTCTTTATTTTGTCTTTAAGATTTAGAAATATAGAATTGGTTAGGTTGGAAAAGATCTTTAAGATAATTGACTCCAACTCTTAACCTAACACTGCCACGCCCACCACTAAAACATGTCCCTAAGCGTCACATCTACATGTTTTTTAAATACCTCCATAGTTAGTGACTGAAGCTCTTCCCTGGGAAGCCTGCTCCAATGCTTGACAACCCTTTTGGTGAAGAATTTTTTCCTAATATCCAATCTAAATCACCCTTGGTATAGCTTGAGGTAATTTCCTCTTGTCCTATTGCTTGTTACCTAGAAGAAGAGACCGACCCCCAACTCACTACACCCTCCTTTCAGGTAGTTGTAGAGAGCAATAAGGTCTCCCTTGATTCTCCTCTTCTTCAGTTTAAACAACCCCAGCTCCCTCAGCTGCTCCTCATCAGACTTGTGCTCCAGACTCTTCACCAGCTTCATTTCCCTTCCCAGGACACGCTCCAGCACCTCAATGTCCTTCTTGTAGTGAGGGGCCCAAAACTGAAGCCAGGATTCAGGGTGCAGCTTCAGCAGTGCCCAGTACAGGGGCACAATCATTTCCCTGGTCCTGCTGGCCCCACTATTGCTGATACAGGCCAGGATGCCACTGGCCTCCTTGGCCCCTGGGCACTGCTGGCTCATGTTCAGCTGCTGTTGCTTTTCTGCTGGGCAGCTTTCCAGCCACTCTTCCCCCAGCCTGTAGAGTTGCACAGGGTTGTTGTGACCCAAGGGCAGGACCTGGCACTTGGCTTTGTTGAACCTCCTACCATTGGCCTCTTCCCATAATCCAGCCTGTCCCAATCTCTCTGCAGAGCCTTTCTACCTTCCAGTAGATCAACAGTCCCACCCAACTTGGTGTATCTGTACTGTAAACCTGCTGAGAAAAAGACAACATGCAGCTATCATGGACAGAAAGGGATTTGAATAAAGAAATTCTTTTATAGTTCAGTAGCCTTTCAATACCTGTACACATTGATTGGCTGTGATAATGAAAATTAAATGCAGAAGACATATTTTTAATTATCAGTAAGCCAAAGAATTCCAAGTACATCATTCCCTCAAATCAGAGAGTGATCACTGAGATCTTTATGGGAACAAAGATCATACCAACATTTGATGGCAGAATGCATTGAAATCCAGACTAGTACCTGCTGCAAAGAAACAGACTGAGGGGCATAACCCACAGTATAGTAGTTGTGCTGGTCTCTCTGCTTATTGCTATAGGTCATACTGCTTTTTTAAAGTTAAAGGAACTAAATATTTTGAAACTAAGAAAAATGTAGAAGTTTCTTAAAAATATGCTCAGAAGTTGGATGTATTTATACAGAATGAAGATGTACTTGCAATTAAATGCTTTAGTTATTTTTGTTCTTGAAATATTTATAATTTGAATCTGAGAGCATTAATTATACAACATTATAAATACTTTTACATTAATTAACTTTTTAAATTGTTTGGTTTAAACCTAATTAAACTCATTCAGAATTAAAATTGCCTCATGACTTTAGCTTAATTTATACCTGAAATGAATCGAGCTGAACTGAATAATTCTAAATAAGAGTCCATATCTCCATACCAGGATTTAGCACAATTTAAATAACCCAGATTTCCTGAATGTCCTTGTAAATCTGATTCTTGTATGTGTGCAGGATTCTTACTTTCTACAGTGACTGCATAAATCAGAAGGTAGTATGTCCATCATGTTTGTTGAATATACTGTCAGTAATTTGTCCTTATGCTTTTTCTTATGTAAGTTAATTTCTCTCTAGCCAAAGCTGCATTTTCTGAAACACTGAATTTGTGTGTGTGTGCTCATATGTGTGTATGTACAGATGCACAAGGGTAAAGCAGATTGGAGCTGAAGAATCTTTGATTGTGTGGATTTTCCTCTCAAAACTGTAATTAGTGACCTGCCTTTGAAGTTTTAAACTTCAGATCCATTTTTAGGATGTGATTATGAACTGGTTTCACTACTGCTATGTTACAGTTTATTTGTAGAGACCACTAGAGGAAAAATACCTGGAAAAAAATCAGAGGATTCAAGAAGAGCTCTAAATTTTTGTTGGACACAACAAACAATAGCCTTGACTTTTGTGACCAGCCAGGCTACAGCTCATATTGCACTAAAAAATAATCTCTTATACCACAGGGAAGCTGTCAGGATAGTCCTGGCTGAGGGTGAATGTGTGGTTTTACTTTGAGAACCAACAGAGGAGTTAACAAGGGGTGCTAACAGTGCACATTTCACTTTTACACAGTGTTAAAACAAACTGAAGTTTGGCATAACTTGGGTTATGTTCTATGCATGGTTAGTGCTAGTGGCTCATGTTGCCCTTTACTTTTGCCTGTACCTTAACTGGAAGGCTCTCCTGAAGTTTTTAAAGCCACACAAAATTAGGTCCACATGAGGTATTACATCCATGTGCTTCAGAAGCTACTATTAGATGCAGTTGAGGAGGTCTTCCTGGTTCATGTGCACATGTGCTAATGCCAGAAAAAAAAAAAGGCAGAAGACAAAAGCTAGACTTGGTGAAAATGGATGTAACTTTTTTAAATCAGTGAAATTTGTACTGTAAAGAACTGTTTCTTAATACCTGCAGACCTGATTTTTGTCTTTTGTGAAAT
This sequence comes from Manacus vitellinus, assembly GCF_001715985.3. NCBI lineage: Eukaryota > Metazoa > Chordata > Aves > Passeriformes > Pipridae > Manacus > Manacus vitellinus. Next base: position 37,876,717 of record NW_021940535.1, read on the forward strand.
ATTAACAGAGAATTCAAATTGTATTTGAACCATGTTTTTGGGGTAGAACTTATTTGTACATTCTACATTTGTATGGAATGTTTGCTAACACAGAATGTGTAGACAAACATGGGGAAATACCCTAAAAGGACTTTCAAGTTCATATATGATTTATAGATGCAAATAAAACTAACTTAGAGAAAAGGATGTTCTATGTATTTGTACCACAGTACAACTTGAGCCTGTGATGTCTCAGACCTTTCTTTTGATCTATGTATTTTGTTGACAGATGTATTTTACCAAATGTGTTCAAGTATTAGAAAAAAGGACAAATTTTGTATAGAAACTACTATGTCAAAGAAATCTTCAGACTAATTAGGTGGGGTCAAATGAATGAGAAAATCTGTCTTAGAAGCTTTTCTAAATCAATGGTAAACTGGTTCCTAAAACACAGAAGGGAATTTGTTTGTCTGCTTTTATTTGTTTGTTTGTTTGTTTTTAGAATGGGTAAAAAAGTAAAGAAGGAAGCAGAGCCTCCACCCAAGGATGTGGTAAGTTTATAAACTGCTATGTGCTATAAAATAAACATTGCACAGTTACAGGCCCAGTACAGTCCTTATGTAGTTCCTTATTCTCCTAACTTACCCACATTATTCTAAAAATGGCTTTTAAAGATGACTCTGTTTCTGCTTTTCTTGGACAGCATACAAACCAGAGTGACTGGGCATGTGTAGTTCTTTGTAGAGATTGTTGTCTTTGGCAGGCTTTGCAAACAGTAATGTATGAAACAATCCAGGCTTCTTTTTATTTAAGAACAGTGTTAGCTTTCTCTTTGTAAAAATCAAAGGAGAAAGGAGAAGAGCAACCTGAAATCTGCCTGTCTTTTCAACTGTGAAGACATTCTCTTTCTTTAAGGGTGAAAGAGTTAAGAGTTAACTGCAGACGGATCTGCAGTTTTATACAAATACAAAATTTGACAGATATTTTGAATGCTAGTATTATATACTCTGGATCTTTTGCAAAGATACACAGTCTTTTTGGTATCATTGGAAGTACAAGAGCTGAAGCTAAATATAGAATCATGGTGATAACGTGACTATTTTTCAAAAGGTGGAGGTTAAGGATCTGACACAAGCACACTTTTCAAGGGTTTCTATAAGTTCACAAGGTACAAAGAAACCCCCCAAAAGATAGATATGCAAAATACAGGAAATTTTAAAGCTTAAATGTTTTATTCAGAAAGAAGTAGAGGAAATACAGAAACCTTGAAAATAGTATAATATAAATTCTGTGCCAGATAATAACCAAATTAATGAAAATAGGGACCTCAATGAGTTCCACAGAGGAACATGAAACTAAATGCAAAGTTCAGTACACTGTTTTAAAAAAACAATGGGTTTGTCTGTAAAGAGTGGTAGTACTGCAAGAGCTTTTTCAAAGCTCATAGATCATAGACAAGTTGATCAGCAAAAACTACATTACAATTTTAAAATTAAATAAGCATAAATAATTTTGACTAAGTAATATCCAATAGCCATGATGCTGCTGAGGCATAGGAATTGATACCAGGTTTGGCCCAACTGTTATGTGGAAAGGTGAATATTACAAATGTAATTCATAAGCTCCAATCAATAACAAATCCTTATGAAAAGAGATGACATAAAACTTCAACATAACCTGGGTCTGTATAAAAAAACCAGGAGGAGTCACAAAGACAGTGAATGTGGATAAGACTAATTAAAACAGGCCTGAAGAGTAAAACTAAGTATCTTTACAGTCTAAGAAAAAATTCGAAAGGCATGACAGTACATTTAAGCCATACAGATAAGCTAAAGTAATAAAAGTTGACCTTTTCAGTAAATAGCTAAAATCAGTAGATGCAGCACTACAATTTCTGTATCCAAAACATACCATTAGATTTTCTGGAGAAAACTGTGATACAGCCTAGTAGGTACTACAATAGGCTGTGAATAATGTCAGAAAAGATATTCAATAATTGAAAAAATCCAACTTAGAGAAGAAGTTGATAAAACTATCAAAAAGGAAAGAACTGGAAAGAGTGAATTCCAGATGGCATCTGAAGCTTTTGGCTTAGTTTTTCCCCTTATTATACTTCAGGTTAGCATATCTCTTCTATCAGTCCTAACAGGAGAAAAAAACCTGAATGTTGCATAGCAAAACAGTATTAAACATGAAAATAGATAATTGATTAATTGTAACTATCAACCAAGAAAATCTTATAGCTATGAGAATGTTGTTAATAATGATTGTGTAAAATCAAATCTCAAAACTTGAAATTTCACCTGAATATTTCAGGTGGCAGGAAATGAGATGCAGACAAAATAAAAAGACGTATTAGCCATTATCTTCTGATTGATAATCTGTTTATGAAAATGTCAAGTCTAAGAAAAGAAGCCTTGAGATAATGTAGGCAGGCTTATAAAGAGGGCCTTTGTGCACATGGAATGCTCTGAGAATATATGGTACTGCAGATGACCACTAATTTTTTATAGATTTCTAGGAACAGGTGGGAAACACATCTCTTAGCCTAGCCTCTGTTTCAGAAAATGTTCCTGAGGATTCTGTTTTCACAGCCTTGCATAATTTGTCTTTACTATTCTCTGTTATGAGAATTGGTCTCCTACAGGAAAAATATTGCTTTGAGCCTCTATCTCTATATGAATGACCTAAGTCAGTAATTCAGGCAGATAAAATACTTGACACAGATTGATAGGAACTTTTCATATGATGTCTAGATTAAGTTTGGTCCAGACAATATTACTATTTGATCATCAGGTAGGGCACAGACATTGAAAGGAGACCTAAGATTACCAGCAGAGAAAATACTGAGGCGCTGTCACTTAAAGAAAGCTATAGATACCTGAGTATTTTTGAAAATAGCTTCATTCACAACTCTGATGTTAACAAAAGGTGGAACGTATGAAGTGGCACAGTCAGCTCCTGAAATTGTCTCCACAGAAACCCCTTCTTTTGATTAATGCCTAAATATTAATTTGACTTGACTTTAGTAAGGCTTTCAATACTCTCATAACATCCTCGTAGGCAAGCTAGTGAAGTCTCGACGAGAAACAGTGTAAGTGAATTGAAAAGTAGCTGAACTGACAGGCTGAAAGCGTTGCAGCATGGGGTCCTGTTGGAGGGCAGGCACTCTTGTTGTGCTCCAGGGGTTGATCCTGGGGCTGATACTGTTTAACCTCTTCATTTGTGACCTGAATGATGGGACAGAGTGCACCCTCAGCAAGTTTGCAGGTGATACAAAATTGAGAGGAGTGATAGGCAGACCAGATGGTTGTGCAGCCGTTCAGAGGGACCTCAACAAACTAGAGAAATGGGAAATTGGGAATTTAATTAAGTTCAGTAAAGGGAAATGCCAAATCCTGCACCTGGGGGAAGAATATCCGGTACAGTCTGGGGGATGACCAGCTGGAAAGCAGCTTTACAGGAAAGGACCTGGTGATTCTGTTCTCGGTTCTGTGGTACAAGTGAGACAAAACCTTACTGGAACAAATCTGCCAAAGTCTTGGAGCATTTGTCATTTGACATTTGGGACTGTTCAGTCTTGAGAGAAGGCTTGGAGAGAGGGGTCTTGGCAGTGTCACCTGACAGGAAGAAGTAAAGAAATCAAGCCAGGCTCTTCTCAGTGGTGCCCAGTGGAAAGATGAGAGGCAATGGAAACAAACATAAATCCAGGAGGTTCCATTGAAACGTAAGAAAAAAAACCACCCTCTTTTACTGTAAGAATGATGGAACGTGGCACAGGTTGTCCAGAGAGCTTGTGGAGTCTCCATCTTTGGAGACACTCAAAGTCAGACTGTGTGCCAGCCCTGAGCTCCAGCTTTCCTTGCTCTGAACAGGGCAGTTGGATCAGATCAGGTCTCCAGAAGTGCCTTCTAACATCAACTGCTTGTGATTCAGTGGAATATTTTGGGTTTATATTGTTAAAACAGGAGATCAGGCAATCACAAAACTGAAACAATTAGCATGTCCAGGTATCTATTAACTCTGTTTTTCTAGGTAAAGGAAAAGGGATTAAGAATATCAAAGATATCAATAGTGCTTCTAAAAATTCTGTGAAAGGTGCGATGCTAAACCTGACCTTAAATCAAATTTAAGTGATTTTTAAAAAAACAATTACAGCATGATTAAACAATAAAATAATAGCAGATAAATGCATCTTTCATAAGGTGGGATTTGCATTCAAATGGAAAAACAAAAAAACCCTTGCCCTCCCAAATGAGTAGTAAAAGCACAATGTCACCCTGCATCAAAATATTTTGGGAGAGAACTAGCAAAGATACCAAATTAGGAGTAAAGCTTTTCCAAATTTACTAGATGCAAGAAACTTCTTAGAGGGACTTTATTAGGTGATTAAAGTCATGAAGGAAAAGCAAATTTTTTTTTTTTTTTTGTCAAAAGCCAAAGCACCAAAATAAATGTGATAAAATTGCCCAAATAGAAATAAATAGTATTTGCCCAGGTCTTGTGCTAAATGAAAAATAATTAAAATCTGAAAATGTGGTACTGCTACATGTAGTATTTAATATAGTGGAAAAATGAAGAGTAGAAAATTTCATTTTCTAAAAGAAATACATTAATAATTACAGGAACTTTCCATGCTGTGTTAATTGGTAGAAATAGTTCTGAAAAAAAACTTCAAACCAAACCCATGGATAAATATGATAATAATGGGGGAGAGTCAATACTGCTTATGTAAATTTTCATCTCTGAAATCTACTTGAATTCTTTGGAGGAGTTAGTGAGCAAGTGGATAATGGTGTTCAGATTGATACAGTTACTTAGCTTTTTCAAAAGTTTTTAGACCGAGCTTTTCACTCACATAAAGACAAAGAGGTAAAAATAATTTTCTCTCCTAGCAATAGTGTCGGGTTGTAAAACCGAAAGCAAAGGTGAGAAAACAGGTTCCTGTTCAGGTTTCATAACAGAGAGAGGTTGCCAGTGGAATGTCATGGACTTTTATTCTGCAACCTGTGTCATCCAGTCTTTCAGAATTAATTGATGTTTTCATGAAAATGGCAGCCAGATACAACATTTCAAATTCCAGAAATAAAAGGCAAAACACCATGTCACTAGCAAATGCATTATACATGCACATGTTAAATGCCATTAACAGTTTTGGTGTTTCCATTTCAAATGGAAACACAGTTCTGAACTGTAGAACAGAATGAACTAAGAAAGACAACAATAACAGACAGAGTGGCTTCTGTATTAGGAAAGATCAAAGGGGGTAGGTTTCTTCATCCCCAGAAGGAACAACTGTGAAGGGGAATATCATAGAAACTTAGAAAATTATGAATACACAGGGAAGACAAATGGGTGTAATTTATTTCATTGTTTCTTATGGTGAATGAACCGTGGAGGACAGACAAAATTATCAGGTGGTAGTTTTAAACAAAGAAGAGGCACAGTAATTTATATGACTGTTAAATTGTGGTACTTGTGTCTCAGAATATTAATGGTGATTAAAATACAGATGGCTTCAAAAATTATGTACCAAATTTTTTCTTGGACGTTTTGAACATGGAGGTAAACTCACTAGGCTCTCCAGTTCTCTAGGTTGCAGAGTGCTGGAGTCTGAGAGGGAATATAAGCAAAGTTTAATAGTCTGCTTGCCCACACCTGTTACAGGCCTTTTATCAGAGACAGGATGCTGGGCTAGATGGGTCTTTGGTCTGACTGGAAACATATTTTATATTACATTCAATTTCAACTAAATTAAGTTGATGGAAGCAAAAAAAACCACCACCCAAAATCAAACCCCAAATGCTCTGCAGTTTTTAATGGCTTTGAAGTCAAATGTACACAAAAATCAGAATCAAAGACATGTAGAAGTTTTTGAATTATAGCTTTCTTTTTCATTTAATTTGCTTTTTTCTTAATAAAAACTGAATGTTGGCAATGTTGCTTATAAACTAGTTAAATTTCTGTGTTTAATTCAAGGTTATTAATTCAGTCATATTATTCTAGCACATAATCTGTCCTGTATGTGCCATTACAGGAAGAATATACAATGAGGTATGAAGATTTAGAAGCAAGCCTTTATTTAAAAAAAAAAAAAGGTGGAACACTGGCTATGCAGGCATTATGATCAGCAAGAGTCCTAATCAGTTCTATGATAGTTTTGATGAACACAGAGCAATCACAGATTCACAGATTGGGTAAGGTTGGAAGGGACCACAGTGGGTCATCTGGTCCAACCTTGTCGCTCAAGCGGGGCCATCCTAGAGAAAACAGCACAGGATTGCATCCAGATGGTTCTTGAATATCTCTGGAGAGGGAGACTTCCCACCCTCTCCAGGCGGTCTGTTCCAGTGCACTCTCACCTGCACAGTAAAGAAATTCTTTCTCAATCACTGACCTGCTCAGGCCTCTGACTGCTTAAGCATACATGGGTAGACATTAGATTAATTTCACTCTGCTCATGTGCAAACCTGTCATTAAATCCCAGGAATTTGCATTAAATTGTGGTTTCTACAATTTATTGTGAACATGAGATGCAGTGAAAATGGAGCGATGTAATAGTGACTTTGTTATTAGATCAATGTAAATAAATAACTGAGATTTAAAACCCTTATTTCATCTTTCATTTCTTATTGAGCTTCATCTGAAACCAATATTTGTGTTTATTTCTCTCTGGAAGACTAGCAGCCTTTACTAAAAATTGGGGTTTTATCCCATCACCAAGTATTTGTCCAGACTCTGGAGATGTGTTTGTGCTTAAATAATAGTACTTACCTGGAGGATCATGTTCGGTCCATGCAAAGACCCAAAGGTGCAGAAGTAGGGAAGTATGAAGGTGACTAAAAGAACTTTCAGTCACCTCTTAATTCTTCTGTATTCCCCTCATGTGGTTGAATGAGTGTTGCTGTGAATTTTTTTTGCCTCCTTACAATCCAAAAAGAAAATTCCTATAAAGAATTCCATAATTTTAAGCCCATCATAGAATCAACCAGGTTGGAAAAGACCTCTGAGGTCATCAAGTCCAACCCTTGATCCAACACCACCGTGGTTACTAGACCATGGCACTAAATTCCACATCCAGTCTCATCTTAAGAACCTCCAGGGATGGAGAATCCACCACCTCCCTGGGCAGCCCATTCCAATGCCTGATTTCTCTCTCTGTAAAAAATTTCTCCCTAAAATTTAACCTAAACCTCCCCTGGCACAGCTTAAGACCATGCCCTCTTGTCTTACTGATAGCTGCCTGGGAGAAGAGACCAACCCCCATCTGGCTACAACCTCCTTTCAGGGAGTTGTAGAGAGTGATGAGGTCTCCCCTGAGCCTCCCCTTCTCCAGCTGAACAACCCCACTCCCTCAGCCTCTCCTCAAGGACTGGTGCTCAAAGTCCCTTCATTCCAGCCTTCGTTTCCTATTCTCTGACCTGCTCCAGCAGTCAAATATCCTTCCTGAAACTGATGGGCCCTGAACTGGACACAGCACTCCAGGTGTGGCCTCACCAGTGCTGAGTACAGGGGAAGAATCACTTCCCTGGTCCTGCTGGCCACACTGTTCCTGATCCAGGCCAGGATGCCATTGGCCTTCTTGGCCACCTGGGCACACTGCTGGCTCATGTTCAGCTTCCTGTCAATCCAAACTCCCAGGTCCCTTTCTGCCTGGCTGCTCTCCAACCACTCTGTGCCCAGCCTGTAGCGCTGCAGGGGTTGTTGTGGCCAAAGTGCGGGACCCGGCACTTGGCCTTGTTGAACCTCATCCCATTGGAATCAGCCCAACTCTCCAGCCTGTCCAGGTCCCTCTGAAGAGCCTTCCTGCTCTTACATCATTAAGATGTAACTTGCACCACTATGCTATTACTTGATTTACTTCTTGTTGCTGAGTCATTATTAAGCAAAATGACTTGCAGTATAGTAAGCTGATTATATTTTTCCATGACTTGGCCCATGCCTCCAGCTTGTCACAGCAAGCACGAAGTATCTTCAGATTTTCAGACCTGATTGAAGCGAGGTAGATCAGTTAAGCACGTTAGGCAGGCAACCTCTTAATGAAATTTGTATGTTGAGCTTGCTGCCTGCTAAGTTGTGTGATCTGCCTCATGGAAGGTGATGAAATGAATTAGATTTTAAAACCTACTGAAAATATGAATTTGGAAGTCTTTGTACTAGTATCATATTTTGCCTTATTTTTGAGCAAGTCAGAAGAGTGAGAAGAAAAAAAGCCTCCTCTCTGTACATTTTTCTTCTAGCACACTCATAACTTTTAAGATTTACTCCATATAATTTACTTGCTTGACAAGCAATATGTGCCTCTGATGTAGCTATTAGGTTTTTTTAATGAAGTAAAACAAATAGTCAATGTTTGTAATTATATATGGTATAAATATATATTGTAACAATATTTTAAAATAATTTGTATATTGCTATCTCATATGATTAATCTGCTATATTTTAAAGATAAATACATTGATTCTGAGAGACAGCATGACTCCAGTATGTGATAGTTTCTGTATGTAACACAGATACTCTATAGTCCTGAAGTGTGAAGACATAAGACAGTTTTTCCGTACTGAAAAATTACTTTAAATCCAAACAAGCTTAAAACGTTTTAATTGGTAGGATTTTCAGAAATTGAATAGAGTCTTGTTAAGGAATGAAAGTCTTTTTTAGAAGATTCTCTTGCTCATGTGATGTTAGTCCTCAGAAGTCTGTTAAGAGTGTGAAAACTGTCTGATTTGCTGGAAGATTTCTTTCCATATGAGAGAACTCGGAAATAACAATGAACAGTTTGTATCATTTCTGGCTGGGTGAGCAGGGATTATATCTTGGAAATACTTCAGCTAGTGCAAGATCATAGTGAGCTGAACTGAGTTGACAAAGGCACAGGCAGTGTTCTTATATTATTTTTTTAAGCAACCACAAAGTGGTATTGCCACAGAGTAACCAAATCCTCTTCCTTGTACAACACCTAAGTTCGTGGTCTCTGTGTTACAGGTGCTCAAAAGAAACTTCTCATGTCTGGTTCCAAAGTTACAGAATGCTCTTACATGTGTAACAATTACTTAGTCTGTTACTTTCAAGACTTTCTAGATGTGCAGGGAAGTGTCAAGGTTTTCCCAAAATCTCCATATGGGATGAAATCCTGATTATATTTATTTGGAAGTCAGTTTTTAACAGTGTCTCCAATTGTTAAAAAATTGGATTTCTCCAAGTAAATAGCAACTTGTTAATATTTCTAATTCAGTCTAGATATCAAACAAGATTTTTTTTAAATTAAATATGGGAGTCTACTGCAGCATACAGAAAGAGTCGGTATAAATCAAACTTTTCCTTCCTTTTTTTTTGTTTGTTTGTTTGTAGTTCGATCCATTATTGATTGAAAGCAAAACACCAGAAACAGTTGTACTAATGCTTAGTTCTCCTGAAACGGAAGTTTTGACCAAAGCATGTGATGCTCTATATAAATTTGCTTCAAAAGGTTAGTATTTTTGCAATGAGCTTTGTTTTGCACGCTTAGATTTTGATAGTAGTTCACAATTTTTAGTTTCCTAGCACTGAAATCTTAATTTCTTCTCAAAGGTCTCTGTTGAGGTTTTGGGGGTTTTCTGAAATATTGATCCAACCCGTATTTGCAGTTATAAAGTAGTTTGCATGAAGCAGATTTTTATAATTTTGTTGTAGAATTTTATATTCACTGTTGAATAGAGCTTGTTTTAAATATAACGTAGATCTGGTTTTTTATGAGCAACAGACCTGCAATTGGGAAATAATTCTTTTTTTATGTCACAGTTTAAGACTTCTGTACCACTGTAGTTATTTTAAGGTTCAGTTTTTAATGAAAATAACTTTTTAGCTTGTTTCTGTTATTTTTGCATAAAGTTGTTGTGTCAGGATTTCTGTGACAGAAGATTTATTGGAGACTGCTCAACCTCCTTTATCAAGCTTATTCTGTCTGTTGGGAATCTAACAAGTCTCCAAGATACCAAATCTTCCAAAGGTTCCTGTATAATCTATAGCTAAGGATCATGTCCAAGGGACCGAGGACACAAGCATCTGTATAAGGCTCAATTTTATGTAGCAAGTAATTTCCTAAGCTGTCTCCTACTTACTCCATGCCAGTCACTCAAGTTGGTATATGCTGGTAGTATTCTTGGTCTGATTAATCTGGTTTAATTTTAATTTCCAGTAAATTTACATTTTCTTAAAAAATTGTGGGTTTATATGTTGATTGCTATACTGATGGCGATTGCCAACACTGCTGAAGTTATGAGAGAAGAGCTGGAGGCTTTGACAGCTGGCTAGAGGTCAATGAGTTCTGAGAGATGTTTGGGCTCAGCTTGATATGGCAAGCTTGGCTGAGAGCAAGCAATCACATTTTGAATATGGAAGAGAGAATGTGGACTGTTGGGAGACAGCTATGAACCATAAGCTCTTGCTGGCTCCTTCCCTGCTATCCACAGTAAAGTATGTCATGCTGCAAGAGGGAGGACAGATGCTTATATTTTATGTTTCTACTAAATGAATAATCCTTTAAATCATTAATGTAGATATTCCTACAATCTTCCAGAAGACTTGACTGTAACTTTGCAGTGTGGCACAAGAGGAGGAGTTGTTTTCAGTTAATTAATTGCAGTTAATCTGTTTTTTGAGTGTTGCTAGTAAATCAAGTCCCATCCCTCAATAAAAATACCTTGTATTTTAATCATGTCTTGGCCTGGGAATGAGCATAGTTCTCCAGTTTCCTCTTACATTCCTTGCTTGTAGCCAGAAAGAATAGGCATAGTTCATTAGAAAATGAATTATAAAGCTGTTGTGGGAACTGGGAATGGGAGTAGGATTGGGATTTTGTTTCTTGGGTTGTGTGTGTGTTTCGAGTGATCAGGAATGGAAGGTTGTAATCACACAAAACACCTCTGTTCTTTGTATGTCCAGCACCTATTGAGGTACAGAGTGCTCCATTCTCAGGTGGTAGAAATCTCAGTTAGGATTTAATGTTCCAAATCCTGGTAGTTGCTTCCATTGAGGGATAGTAAAGATACACTGAATTAATTAACTGTTATTTTGAGGAAAACAGAATTGGGAGGCAAGAAAAGAGGAAGACAAAATGAGGTTCTTAATGATACTGAATAAAATGAGGTTCTTAATGATACTGTTCACCTGTACTTTGCTAAATAGAAAGTTGTCCTTTGCACTACCATTGCAGTCTCTAACAAATGAGTGGAGTGTCCAATGGGCAGAAGTGTCCTTTGCTTTACAAATGTGAATTAATCTTAGATATTATTAATCCTTGAAACTCTTTGACACATATTTATTTGGGGTATAGATTACATGATCTCCCAAGGCCCTGTCAGGCCTTTGTTTTTTGATTCTACTGTCCAATAAAAGTAGCTGTTTTACTTTGACACATAAGAACTGTGAGGTTGTTGCATTTTTTCTTGGGCTTTTAACACAATTCCTCTTCAGGTGATGAAAACAAAGTGACACTTCTTGGTCTTGGAGCATTGGAACATCTGTATAAACTCATCTCACATGAAGATCCCATTGTACGCAGAAATGCCATCATGGTTTTTGGCATCATGGCTTCTAATCGTAAGAGTTTCAATTTATAAATATTTTTGAATGTGTGTTCATCAAAACAAGGAGCTGACCCATGTGAAAAAATCCTATATTAATGGCCCAGAATAATGAGTAAGTGATGTAAGGTTGAGTTTCAGTGGCTGCTATTTTTACAGTGCTTTATAGACCTATATCTAATTACTGTAATTAAGCAGGTGTTATTTTGGTGGATGTTCTACCCAATTGTATTCCATTGTGATGTCCCAGCCACTCTTAAGTCTTTTCATCAACTGCTACCTGCTTTTCATGCTGCACTGGACCTTACCCTCTTTACCTTCCTTCAACTCAGCATTAGCAGATAGTCCTTGCTGCTGCACAAGCATGAATTTGAATGGGCAAAGATCTTCCATTTATATTACATCTTAATTGTTTCTTTATTTAAAAGTAAATTAAACTCATACCTTTTTTCTTACATATCAACGCTGTAATATGTTGATAATGACAACACTGCCCTGTAAGATCACATGAAGTCTGTTCCAATAGCTATTATTTGATTTTTTTTATCCAATGGTTGTGGTTTTGCTAGTTTGCCATTAACAACAGTAAAAATTCATTCTGAAAGTCTTTACTGTGATTTTAATAAGACCTATGTAATTCGTGTTTTCCATTTGCAGTGTGGGCTGGCATTAGCTTGAAATTGCAAAATCGTGGCTTGAAATAATGGAGAGGTTGCTTTTAGTTTGATAATTTTAATGACAAATAATTTAAGCTATTGGGATATGACTTCTTTAGCAACTAAAACTGTGCAGTATTTAACAGAACCTGCTAGATGCAAGTATTTTGAGTAAAGTTTCAATAAAATATTAAGGAAGTTCATATATATCACATGTCAAAGAATGTCATCTGGTACTTGAAAGTCTTTTCTATTTTTTGTCTGGGCCTATTATAATCTTGGTATAACTTCAGTTGTGTGTCTTTCCCAGTCAGATCTGTTTGTCACTCAGGGAGTAACCATGAGTACATTTGCTTGGAGCAGATTCTCTTCTTTACTCAGCCAACACTGCCAAATGAGAGACTTCATATTTGTATTTATTTCATTGTAGATAATGTCAAGAAGTTACTGAGGGAACTGGATGTCACAAATCCACTTATATCACAGCTGGCACCAGAAGGTACCTTGTGCAGTATTCATTCCTTGTGCTAAAGTACAGTGAGAAATAATTTATGATTGCATTTGAACGGACAATTTAATAAAATCTTCCCTGTAACTTATGATTTGTCCTACTACATGTTAAAGAGGTAAATGCTTTTATAGGTGTAGCTCTTACTCACTGAGTAGCGTTTTATGTTGTATGGATGGAGCAACATGTTTATGGAGACATCAGGTAGGATTAACAGCTATTATTTATTGACTCCAAATAATATTTTAAACCACTGGATTAGTGAATATATTCTGTGCTGAATAAAACTTGATCAAAATGTTTGTTCTTTTTCCCTATAGAAGATGTAGTTATCCATGAGTTTGCTACTCTCTGTCTAGCACATATGGCTGTTGAATGTACTACTAAAGTAAAAATATTTGAGCAAGGTGGATTAGAACCACTTATCAGACTGCTAGGTAGCCCTGATCCTGACGTTCAGAAGAATTCACTTGAATGTATTTACCTTCTGGTACAGGTAAAGTTTCCTGTTGTTTGTTGCCTTAACTTACAAAGGCAGATAGGCACTTCCCTCCCCAACCCCCACCCCACCCCGCCCCTGATATCCTCTGTGGGGAAATAATTTTAAAATACTTGTTTCCTTTACTTCCCAATGTCCATCAGTGTATTTTAACCATCACACTCAATCTCATGAATGTTAAATTAGTTATGAATATAACTGATTTGACTCTAATTCTGTTGAACTTGATGCAATTATCTGTGGTGTGCTGCAGTATAAGTATAATCAGAATGAGATTTAGATTTTTTAAATTAAATAGGAGTTTGTTTTCTCAGTTGGAAAATGCTAATTGTGGTAATGAGAGTCATAATCTGTCCATCCAAAAGGTTGGAATAATCCTGTAAATTAAAGAACTACCAATTGCATTGTGTCTTGATTTGACCAGCAGGTCCATAGCACAGTTTTGAACATATTTTTAATGGTAGGTGAATGCTGTCAACAGCTACTTTCCATACTGGGAGGAATAGGTTTGTTATTGGCTACTTTCACACTCAGCACTAATGTCATCCATATGCTGCTTAGCAAAAGAATGGTGCATTTGTATGGCAGTCCTCTTCCATGGCTTAAGCGAATCAATTCAATAATGAATTCAGTTTATAACTCTATCTCTTTTGGGGCATCAGAGCATGTCTATTCAGAATCACATTCTACTCTTTCTCCTTTTTTACTATCTCGCTGTCTTTGTTGCAGGGTATATCTGGATAACTGCACCTGGTGCTTGCTTATATTGATAAGGATAATTGCATGCTGCACATGTGCAATAAGCTATTTAAAAGCAAATTGTAATTTATTTATTTATTTTCTATTTTAATATAATCAACTGCTGTCTTTTTATTAAGCTGCGCATTCTCTGTTTAAAGTTGAAATTTTAAATTAAATATAATTACTAAAAAAAAAGGAAGATATAACCAGGCAACCACAGTTGAGTGCAAAAAACTGTTTTCCATGCACTGAGTAAACAAAAACGGTGAAACTAAATTTAAAAAACTTACTCAAAGAAACATTTATGTTGAGACAAACATGGTGAAACCAAGAGTAAATGGGCTTCCTTAGACAGAACTAGATTCTGTAGTGTGTACTTCAGTCTTGAAAAAAACTCCTAGAATTTAAGGTTCACGGGGCTTGATTATAATCAGTTTGATTTTTAGCTCAAAAGAAAGAAATCTTCAGAACTGAAAGCTCTGGAGTATTGACTAATTTTTTGATGTCTGAAATCAGACTTTTGGTGTTCTTTCTGTAAAGTCAGGAGTGGATGTATTGTTATATTCTCTATCACTAACTTTATTTGTTGAATATTTTACTGCAGGATTTTCAAAACCGTGCTGCAGTTAGTGAACTGAATGTGATTCCACCGTTGCTTGAACTACTGGAATCTGAATACCCAGTTATTCAGTTGTTAGCCCTTCAAACCTTAGAAGTAATTAGCAAAGACAGAGAAACCAGGATAATACTGGGAGAAAAAAACGGATTAGATTGCCTGCTGAAGATACTGGAAACCAATGTACAGTTTACTTGCTTTAAAAGTTTTTTCGTTCTTGCTACTAATGTTTGTGTGACTAATGAGAAAATATTACTTATGTTTTGGAAGAGTGAAATAAGAAGAAAGAGTTCCTTACTTGGAGTGAACTGTGATAGAAATACGATAGGCTAGGATACCTAGCTTACTAAGAAAGGAAGCAAAGGGATTCACCAAAGTATTTATATTTGTTTTATTGCTCTTAGTAATAAATGCTGTTTTACATTTACTGTCCATTTCTCAAACTGTTGTAAATATCAGAAAAATTCACCATATAGCTTTTTATATGATGTTTTCTCAAATTTTTTTTATTATATATAGAACTCTGATGCTGGTTCCTAGTTTGAACACTGATCCTTTTTTCCTGAATTTACTTTGATATCGATGACCTTAGACATAATTTTCTACCTTGGAAATGTCATTGTTTATGTTATTATGGTATTCAGTTTAGTGCTTCTTGAGTTCAGGTGTCACCATGGGACATAATGCATAGAGAAATTTGTGAAGTTTTTGAAATTTTAACATGACAAGTACCTGTCTAACCCACTTTGATGTAAATGAGAAACTTCTGGAGGCTTTAGTGGTTTTGATAAATTGTGTTGCATCCCAAGGCATCATCAAATAAATTAGATGAAAATGTGAATATGAAAATATGTTCTCTGCAGTATGAACAAACTGTCCAAAAGGAAGTTATAACAATTATCCTACAAACTTAAAAGCCAAAGATATTTTAATCCTGATTTGAAGGTTATTTGTTTGGGTTTTTTTCTTTATTAGGAACTGAGTGATCTACACATCAAAACTCTTGCTGTGCTGGGAAATTGTCTTGAAGATGTGCATACTCTGCAACTGATTCAGCAGACAGGAGGCCTTAAAAAACTCCTATCACTTTTAGGAGTCTCTACTGTTCCTGATATTCAGAAGAATGCAGCAAAGGCAATTACCAAAGCAGCTTGTGACTGTATGTGACTTTTCAATAATCCATGGACATAAAATTGTTTATGAAGTAAATTTTTATCCAGAATGAGGTTGTCTTACCTGGTTGAGGATAGTACTTGTGCTATGTTTTACACACACACACACATATATATATATATATGAGAAAATTTCAAGATTTTGCTTCAATTTATTTTTAAATGTAATATATTCTTGCAAAATGCTGTTCTCAAAGAAAAATGGAACTTTGAAAATATGATCTTTGTCTTTTGATTAGTGATGCCAGGTAACTGCCATCTTAAGCCACCTTTGCTGGCACTTTCTCACCACTATCAGTTAAGACTTCATCTGGCATTCAGCTGCTCGTCTAAATGTCAGGCAATTTCAAATACAAATTTCTTTAACAGGGGTCTGAAAGAAAACCTTTCAAATGGCTTGCAGATTAATATTCTCAAGGGAGTTAAATAGTTTCATTGTAATCTTTTTATAATTATTCATCCTATAGTTCTTTTTTATGTACTTTTCTTTAATTCACCAAGGAATTCTGAATTAGGCAGAACATGCTCATCATTTTTGCCCACAAGGATGGTCTTTTAATCAAGCTACATTTGAAATTCTTTCCATATATTGGCTTCTGAGTTGCAACATGTGCCAAGTAGCATTGTGTAAAAAAATACGATGTAACTAAAAATATACTTCTGTCTATAGAAGGTTTTAATTCTGTCAAGGGATTCTTATGATAGAACTGTGACAGTAGAGCTTAAATATTTCATTAATATTTCTGGCACTTTGTGTTTGAATCATGGCTTTAACTGATGAGTATTTTAAAAATATGTTATTTAATTTAATACATGGGTAAAATAATCTCTCCTTTCTACAATATTTCAGACTTCCTTTCTTCTCTCCCCATGCTGTCTTACCAATTCTTTTCTCACCTTGCTTAGTTTGACATCATGAATATTTGTAATTATTTGGATTGCAAATGATACACAAAAAGAGTGGAATCTGCCTTTCCTAGTATTCTGTGGATTTCTCTGTGCTTTCATCATTATCTGTTGGAAGCTTTGCAAGTCACTGAAGATTGTTTTTATTAATGTTCAAGTATCAAAGATAGGAAGGAACCTTCTTATGCCAGTATTTTTTTTGGTGTATTTTCCTGTATTGTTATTTTATTATGCTACTTAGGACTGTCAGTATCATTTTTATAGTCCTGTGACAGGCTTATAAGGTGTATGCTAAGCAGATTTATATTTGCTCCTACTGCTTTCTACTGCATCTTACTCCTTTATCATATTTATTTTCAAATAAGCATAGCCTTCTTTTCCTCTTTCACACTTTTTTTTTCAGTTTTTGTGGCCTAATATTTTAGCAGCTGTTAGTAGAAGCATGTCTGAACACATTTTTAAAGCACGGTGGCAAGAACTACACATAATATATTACAGTACTGCCTATGATCTTATATCATGGGATGTTGCCGTCAGTGAAGATGCATCTTCTTGTCATGCTTCTTTACAAATGGAGTCAATGTGGTTTCATTATAAAGGTTTGCTCTCTTCTTCAGCCTATGACAGTTGGTATGGATACAGCAAGCTGGGAAAATAGATGAAAAGAACATTTAAAATATCTACTTTCAAGATGTAGAATTTTGGTGACACCCAGTTAGACAAAGGGATACTTGTCCTGGTGCAGGAGAAAACACAATCCAGTAACCTCACTGCTCAGTGTGGCCCCCAGAAGCATTGTATTTTTCAGATACACAGGGCTACTGTCAGTCTTCCAGAGGGAAGAAAAGTGGCATTGAGGCCATTACAAGAAATAGCCCAAGTGCAAAAAGAAAACAGAAATATTTGCAGTCCTTGTTTGTTGGATTGGATTCTGGTTGTAAACATACTAAACAGCCTATCCAAACTGCAACACTAACGTATACAGCACTAGTACTTGCCTTGATGTGAATCCAAAATAATACAACACAACTCTAAGTTCTGTAGTGACTTTTCCATTAAATTTGCCATAGCCATACAGTAGCTGACATTCTTCAGGTTTGATAATTTACCAACATTTCCTGCATACATGGGAAAAAAGAGTACTGCTTTTCATTGGAATGAAAAAGTTCCTTCTGGAATGACAGAACATGTATCGAGCTGGTTTTTTAATCCTGGAAGCTGAGTATACAGCAGTGTCTGGTTTTGAAATTATTATTGTTGTCAGATGGAATTTAATTTTGATGGTTTTTTTTTCCTGATAGATGTGATCATAGCAAACAGTTTTGGTTTATGTCCCTTTCAGCCCTTTGCAAAGGGACTCGTGGTGGTGTTATAAGATAGATTTATCCCTTAAGAGCTATTCTCAATATCAGAATAAATTACGTGGTACAAACATGATATTCAATTTGAAATAGCATCTTTAGGCTGCTCCTCTGTTTAAGTACATTAAAATTGATCACATTTCTATACATAATCATTATGCCTTTACCCCTAAAATTTTTTTTGTTCAGTACATAATTTTGAATTTAATATATTAATTTATTGATGATTTTATTTTGTATGCTCAGAATTATAGTGGTGAATTATACTGTGATTCCCTCCTTGCCCAGCAAATAATGCAGTCATTTCAGAAGGCAAAATATAATTTAATGCTATAAATTATTGAATGTTTGTGAGTGGATTATCTGGACTGTTGATTAAGGAGGGCCTGATTTCCCCTGTCAATGCCAGACACACCAGCAACAACAAAATGCTGTAGAGTATGTATGGAGAATGTGATGATCATGCTCACCTGGGCTTGGCCTCACTCTGCCAAACTTCTGGTTTGAACCTCTCCCCGTTCTTTCTCTGTATCTCAGTGCAAATCCTTTCAAAAGGGAGCACACTAAACATGCTCTGTAACCTGCTTACCATATGCATTTCATAATACAGATTTTCGTTTATCTGGGTTATCTCAACTCAAGATAAGTGAGAGCTCATGGTACTATTTAACATTAACTTCTTTTTTCATTTGAAATTGGTATAAATAATTCCATAAAGTGGTGACAGTGACCTGAATAGGCGATCAGTAGAATTCTGATCATGATTTTGAGGCAAATAGGAAAATATATTGAAAAACAAAGGTTATCTCACAATGGGGTCAATGCATGAAAAACTGGACAGAACTGTTAGTACTCCAAACTCTTAGTTGTGTGTGCTTGAGTATTTTGCTTCATGTTAAATCAATGTATTCAAATCACTTAGGGGTTAAGAAAGTCATCACTGTAAAAATGGTGTTGGCACTCACGTGAGAAGTACTTCAGTAGAAAGGATGCTTTTCAACTGTGCATTCTTTCTTTTCTCTAGCAATGGAAACAAAGGAACAATTCATACAAACAGAGAGGATTATCAGAAAATATTCATCCCTTATATAGAATTGGTGCCTGGATTGTTAAAATATTAATAATTTTCATTGGTCTAGCTACCTAAATATATGTGGATACTCTTTACCATGAGTTCAAATTCAAAATCTGTTTTTCCACATTATCAGAAAAATATTTTTCTGTTTAAAAAATTTTAAATCACTATTTTCACTCATCCAAATTAATTATTTTCATATTGTTATTTCATATAGGCATAAATTATCTTTAAAATTAAACACTCATCATTATAGCTGCCTTTAAAAGCAAGAATAATTTTAAAGAAAATTTGAATAGTAATAAATAACTTGCTGTACAAAAACTAAATTACTGAGTCATGAAGAACCTCTAGAGATCATTATTAGGGATTATGGACTACTTTGTTAAGCAACAGGCCAGCGGCATACTTGATAACTTCTCAAAATGGTCTCTAACCCTAATTAAGGCCTTCTCTTGAGAGCTGGCCAATATGCATCAAGGTTGTGGCCAAGGTTCTGCTGACCCTTAAAATCCTCTCTGTTTTATTTGTTGCATCTTTGCTTTGTGGTTTCATTTGTGTAAGTGATGATTCTAAAAATGTTTAAAATTGACCTAGAGAGAAGAAAGCAACTGTAGCTATCTCACCTATGTGCATTGAGTCATTTCTGCTGTAACTAGATTTTCAGTCAAATTCCCTTTTCATTGACTTTGCAGACTTGTATTTGTTTACTGTTATTCACTATAGATTCAGATTTATCTAAAAGAATACTTATGATATTTTCCTTTCCTTTTAAATTTTTTTTATTTGGAGGATGACAGTCCAAACAAGGGAGAGATCCCTGAGAGCAGTAGTAAGCATTGGTAAAATTTCTACATGTGTTGAAGTCCCACTGGCTTCTCAGTTCATGAATTTTTTTAATACATTCAAAAATTCTACCATTTAGCTAGAACTTCAAGCATGTAATTAATCTGCTTTAAATTATGCATATAGTTAAATGTTTATTGACCCTCATCACTGTACAGCTTCTGTGGTGTCCTGTGCCTTTCTGGATAAGAAAGTTTCACTCAGGGCTCTTTTTAACAAACACCTGGATTTCTGATCTCATCCATTTTGGGATGAGGGAGTTTATTAGTTTGTTAGTATCTACATACAGATGTCTGTCAATACTTTGTCGAAGCTGTGTGTTGTTACTTGTGTAGAGGAAGGGAACATCTATGTCCTTCCCAGCTGCTGCCAGTCATTGCAGAGTAGGTCAGCAGGGAGCCCTGTGTCACCAGGCTAAACTACAAAATTGAAATTCTCTGCAAATTGTGCATTGATGAAGAACTACAAGCTGTGCAGAATTTAAAATTTTCTTTGTAACTCCTCTTGCCCTTTTTTGGCTTTGTATCAGTATGTTGGCTTTTGCAGTATGGTAACCGATACTCCACCAAGTTCAATTGTACATTTACTACTATGTTCTTCAATTTTATGCATTTGGACTTTGTTAGCATAAACTGAAGTTAAGCATGATCCTGAGTAAGTATGATCTGTTGAACTGGAAAAGCTGTTTCCATCAAACCTGTATACATTCTGCGGTTTTAAAGTCTTTTAGAGAACAAACTTTGCCTTCTGTTGGGCTGTGTATGTTTGAAGCTGTATTTAATAGCCATCGTTTGGGCTTGATTCAGAGTTCACTGAAGTCTAATACATGAGTTGGATTTCAATGATCCTTGTGGGTCCCTTCCAACTCAGGATATTCTATAATAGGATTTGGCTCAGGTCCTTTGTGCACATTTCTAAACGGCCGATGCCCCTGTTGCCAAATATTTCGAGCAACTATATGAAATCAAATTCGTGTCCTTTCACTGATCTGGAAAACAAATGCTGATTAATGCTATTGTTATTTCTTGTTTAAAGCTGAAATCAGAAAAATCTTAAATGAGGAAGAGGTTGAGAAATGTCTCCTAAACCTTTTGAAAACTGGCAATGATGAAGTTAAAGTTGCTGCTTCCCGAGCAATTTCTGCCATGTGTAAGAATGTAGAGAGCAAATGTGCGCTTGGACTCCAGGGTAAGTAAGGTGGGAAAGGATGAGCTGAGAATTTGTGCTTTTTCTTTTGTTAGGAGACTGCCATGGTTTACTTAAAGGTTCATATATACAATTATTTTTTTCAAAGGGATTCCCCAGCTGGTGCAGTTGCTAAGTAGTGATAATGAAGAGGTAAAAGAAGCTGCAGTGACAGCATTAGCTAGTTTGACAGAAGCCAGTCATAGTAATGCAAGGTGAGTCTGCAATAATTGAATTATTATTTAAAACAGTAATCTGAACACAAGTGATAATATTTTGATTTTTAAAAATGCCTTGTCTTGTCCTTATCCCGGGATAGGCAGGTCTGTTTGAATTTGACTGTAAGGTGCTTTTTGGTTCTTATGAGTCATCTGGAATAGGCTGGTTCTCATCAGTGTTACAAGAGTTATGCTGTCTCTACTAACGTTTGCTTCATCAAGGAAAGGTATGAAGCAGATGTAATGAAAGCAGAGATATAAATCATGTTTTGAAGAGAACATATGAGCAAAATATGCCTTATAATCTAAAGCATTTGATGTGGAATTTTTTTAAAATTCCAAATCATTAAGATAGTTTAAAATTTTATGGTTCATACAACTTTTTTGACTGATCTGAATCCAGTCTTTGATGGAGATAGCTCTCAGATCTTCTGAATATTGGCATTGTCTTGGTCTTTCTTTTTTGTTGTTGTTTCCCAAGTAATGGAGAATGCTTCTAGTGCATTCTCTGAAAGAAAAGAAAGGTAACTTCAGTATCCAAAATAACTAACAAAGGATGGTTAGCTGACTATATGTTCCCAAACAATTGTATCAACTAAATTCTGCTGTCAGTTGGAGAGTTTTGTTATCCCAACTCTATTAAAAATCCTGTTCAGGGAAAAGAAACAGAGCAGTGTGTGACGTATGTGAGCAATCACATGTAACTTACAAACCATAAAATAACATTCCTTAGAAGTTTCCTGGAATATACTTAAGAAAGTTGTAATCAATTCACAGGCATTCTTTGAAGTGAAAAAATAAAATAACTCACAAAATAAATTATTTGTTTCAATTTATTGATTCATCTCTAATAGTCACCAGTATTCACTTAATGTTACCAGATGGAGCCATAATTTGATGCAAGAGAATAATACTCTGTTCTCAGATTCGCATAGTAGATTTTTTTTTTTTGTCTGATACTCTGTTCTCCTCATGTGCTGGACTCTTCAGTTGGTGTCAGTGGGAGTCATACACACATAAAATGAGCGCAGTACTGGAGTCTAGGGGTCAAACTTTCAGCTCTGCTACAGCTGTTTTTCGTAGTGCAGCCCTTTGAGGTTTCACATTGTCAAAAGGGATTTTTGAGTTGGTATAGCAGCTTATGCCAACTCATTCCATTTCTTTTGCCAAGGAGATAGTCAGGACATTGTTTAGCTCAACTGCTGGAACAATTCTGTGAGACCTCAGGCAGGGAAATAGCTGTTTCTGTTCCTCTGCATTATAATGAAGTCCATATTTGTTTCTTGCTGGGCAGAGTCAGGAAATTGTAAAGGTGGCTCACATATACTTCTCTCTCTTTGCAATCCAGCTTCAAGTACAATATGGAAGCACCAGATAATCTAATCACATGTCTTCTGTGAAAATCAGGAAGCAATAATTTACATTAAATATGTATATTGGATGAATGCCATGTGATTATATAATTACTTCAAAGCTTCATTCCTAAATCGAAACCATTAATAAGTCATAGAAGGGTATAAGTGTGACTAGGATCTGTAGACAAATATATAGTGTTGAACCCTTAGCTGATACAGATTGGTATAGTTCCAGCTCACTGACTGACTGTCTGGCCCATATTTATTTTACATACACGTAATAGGAAATAAAAATAGTTTGGAGAAAATTAATTCCAGATTGAGTCACCGTAATCATATTTCGTTCTAGAGTGTTTTATGTGTTTGTACGCCACTGAAAATAAGTGTCTATATAATGAAGATGCTGATACACTTTTATAATAATGTGACTTTGCTGTGCAATTATGTTGACAGTATTCTGATCCCAAATGAGACTAATGAGACTAGCACCCTTTTATTGGTTATGTATTAGATTCTTGTTATAAACCCTCCAAGAATATTAAATCATAAAGGTAGTAGTAGCAGGTAGACCTTATGTGTCAAGAACATAATGGCCACAGAAATGGGGAAGACTATTTGCTGTAAGTGCTTTCACTTTTTACTGACTAGTCAAAAATTCAATCTTGTTGAACTCATGTACATGCGTTCTGCCATATTTCATTTCATGAGCATTTTTGTATGTATTACATTGACTGAAGGATGTGTACCTTGCCTTTTCATTTTGTACAGTATATATTTCAGAATATAAACTGAGTACAAGACATCACTATTTTTGCTGGAGATTTGTTGTTCTTGTTAGGAATATTTGCTCAAGAAGTGTAGCCTGCTTTTCATATAATATGGAAAAAAATACAATTTAAAACAAATTGTGTGTAATTAAGGCTCCCACAATAGCTAGCTCATAAAGATAAAGTCTTCCATTGATTAATGGCACAAGAACAGCATAGGTAATGGGCAATACTACCCCCCACTAATGTATATTAACCTTGACCTTTAGGTGCTTCCCCACAGCAATGAAAGGCTAGTTCTCTACCCCTGCCCAATCAATCCTTTGTTTCTTAACTGAGACAGCTAATAAAGGTGTCAAATATGGTGGAGATTTGGTAATTAGAACACCTGTTCACGATGAACGGGACAGAGACCAGCTTGTCATTTCACACAAGTCCCCCAGCAACCACAATTTGGCAAAAATAAATAAATTAATGAATTGCTCTGCCTACCAGAGTATTTTAACCAAAGATCTAGAGCAGAAGAGAACACAAGTCCCATACAAGTGGTTTGAGTTTTCAGGTTTGCTGGAAAACATGGATTTTCAATATGATCTCTACCAGAACACATAACAATTATTATAAATAACTTCTAAAATATTTCAGCATTTAACTTTTTGCTGCAGAGCTGTTGTTGTGTCATACTTCAGTAGCATATAGAAAAAACCACAGTGGTCAAATGCCTCATTAGTTTACAGACTGATTCCCCCAGATGACGGTTTTATAAGAATTTTATCATAATGTAAGGACAGAGTTTTAATGTTGCTCTATACTGGTAATAACTTCTCTGTAAACTTGTTAATAATTAGGCTAAATAAATTTGCAAAGTATACTGCAGTTTAAAATCCCATGTACTTATTCTAACATGTTATGTCCCTCTGTGTATATAGTTCCAAGGTCATCCATGGTATATACATGTCAGAATTTGTTTCTGTGGTCTGCTTCTGGAAAAAAAAGAGAATGATGTTCAGCTGGGTATTTGCATCTATTTTTCCCATCCCATCTTTTAATCCAGAACATTAACTTGCTTTGTTGAAAACTGTATACACTTATTTGTACAACCAAATGCCATTTTAAGAATCCATGAAACCTGTTTCTGCTGTGTCCAAGCATAGGGTGATGTGGGCACAGTCAGTTCAGTAAGGACGTGAGGCACAAATCCAGCAATTACACGGGAACAAAGAAACAGCAGCGTCATCTATTGGGCAGGAAAATAAGTGATTGTGTGCCACACATCTAACCCTGGAACAAATGTCTTATCTCGGCCTCTGCCTATTTTTTCCCATTTAAGGTATAATCAATTATTTTTGCTTTCCATGTGTTTAGGGTAAGCTAATTCTGTTAAATATGAATATGATGTTAGTTAGAAGTAGCATGTAGAAATAAGATCTCAAACATACCAGTTAGTCAGACATTAATTTGACCAGCTCTTTTCTTCAGTATTGTTGTAGCACAAATGCCATTTCTAATAGCTGCCTTCATAAATCTGGGAGTGTCTGAATTCTGGGCACCTAATGGATTTGCCACTAAAGAAAAACATATGCTCTGGAATTTAGAACTGGGTACTGGATGTGAAAACTAATTAACAGCCTCAATAATATTTGTCCTAAATTGTTTATTTTAAGTGCAAAATTTATAGCATTCAGTTAGAGTTTGGTCTGGGGGAAGAAGGAAAGGGATGGTTTTTCTTCATCTGTACCAAGTGCTGCAGGAATTTGTGGTACATGACAGACTTATCATATGGCAGAATATTTCTCCTGGGGTTTATGATTAGTGTCATTTGACATATTTCTGTATTATATCTGGATTTAAGATAGCAAAGTATCATCCCAACATTTAGCAAGCTTAGCCAGTTAATCAGCAAGTTTTATGTTTTTTAAATTATTAAATTCTTCACAGAAATCAATGGATCTATTTACATTCACGATTATGTCCATATAAGCAGTTCTAGGCATTAGTGCAGCATCTGAATGTATGCTTTCTCAAATGTATCAAGATTGTCAAGATTTGGGAGTAGCTTGGGATAGGAAGATGGGTTGGAAACTTTTTGGTTATGGACAGTGCCCAGCAAGGAGAAAGCAAGTTGTTCCCTTGACTTCAGTGGACGTTGTATCTATTCCAAACTGAAATTCATACACTGATCTAATGACTCAAGATACATCCTCAGTCTGTTCCATGTGGATAATGCTCACCTGTAGTTAGAGTCTCTCACCTTTTTAAACTGAGATTTTTCAGTACCCACAACAGACTTTTTACTGTTTTTAAGATGGGTATGGCTGTCAGGGAATGAATTTAAAGAACGTCCAGTGTTATTACATTCAAAATGTTGTTATTATTAGGAAGTAGTGATTACTACCATTAGGTAGTAATACCATTAGGTAGTAATCTTCCCTATTAAAAAATGGAAAACTTAATAATAGCTTTTCTCTTTCGAGACTGTAGATGGAATCTAATTCATATAAATATTGAAGCGTCGATATTACGTAAGGTAATACATTTGCATGAATATATGTGTTAATTTACGAGAACAGGAACACAAATTTCTAGCACGAGAGCTACATTTAATAACATAAATAGGTGGTAATCTACTGTAGGATTTGTCTTTTTTATGGTTTTATAGTTCTTTATGACATAAGTTGTTTTTTTTCGAAGGAGGAAATCAACAATAGAATGCTGCTGGTGGTATTGTGTAGATGTAATATGTTTTAATACTGACCCCTAGTGTCAGAATTATATTTTTGAGCTCATGTGCTGCAAGGTAAAGGGATTTTTGGGGTTTTGTGGTTTGTGCTATTATTTTCTATATTAGCATCCATTCTGCTGCAGCCTGTAAAATACAAAGAGTTATCTCATGCCATGAACAGCTCCCTCTCTTTTCTCCTACTGTATATCCATAGTGTGGGGGATACTTTCTAATAAAAATTAAAGCAAAAAACCAACACACTCAGTTATATATTGACTTCCAATGAAAACTGCAAAATGTTTTATGGTAAATTTTTCCCTTGACAGAAAAACTGAATTAAGTCCTAATGCTGGGATGTCATTCAGAAATGTGTTCCCTCTTAAGACTTTAACATCACATCAGATGATTGATACACAACCCACGGACAGTACCCTGAATCATGCCCTGCTGGCAGGTGACAAATGTTTTGTACAGCCAGCTGTTGTATTTTTCTCTTACATTTTTGAAAGTGTGGCTGTGTGGAAAACTCCCTCTGTACACTGACACTGTAACTGTGTTTTGGTCTCAGTACAGTTCTTCTTTTACAAAAAACCAAAATTGTTATGCATTTTCCTGGGGTTTTTGGGGTTTTGTTGCTGTTTCCTATCAGGCAACTGAAGACAAAGACCAATACAGAGCATTCATCTCTATCTAACACAGATCTCATGTCACTGCATCCTGAAGTGGATGGGAAACTAAGTATATCCAAAATAGGTTCAGACAGAAAACAGAACGCTTCAAATTGAATTGGGATAATGATAACTATGTAGAAATTCAAGTCCTTGTTGATATAGCAAAATCTTTTGGGCTGTTTGTACTCCCCTACCTTCTAAGCCTTGCACTATGATCACTATCTTAGCCATGGAAGGCTGGAATTTCACTTGGAGCATATGTAACTTCCATGTCACTTGGAGGACCTATAACTTCCCATGGTAGATTTCTATGAGATCAGGTGAAACATATTTCTTCCCCGATGGAGACTTCTAAACCTGGGAGAGAAAACTTTCTTTCATTTAGTGGCACAAGTACAATGATTACCCTTGAGTGTGTATCCCTGCAGTGACATTCAGTGGCACGCACTGAGATAAATTATACTTTTTATGAATTTAAAGTGGCAAGGGTTATTTTACTTATGAGTAAAATTTCAGACAAATTTATTGGTGCTTTGCATGCGCATTTTCTTTGTAGTATATTTCTAAATTAAATGCAATTTTTTTAAGTGTATCTTTTAACTTTACTGTGGTGTGAATTCGTTTATTTTAAGTGTCTGTTAGGAAATTGCAGGGTTATGGCTGACCATGCTGTGAATTCAACCTGTGCACTGACTGTGGCATGTTGTCTACTTGGACTGTCTTATACATAAGACGGTAAAAGTAAGCTTTTACAAGTAACTTTAGCATTTTGACATGCAACCTCAATAATTTTATCTTAACATAGTAGTATATGTGTATTTTCTTACAGATGTAATTTTAAGAGAGAAAACTAAAAGCATAGATTTCTCCCATCTGAATCATTGTAAGAGCTTGAGCTTTTAGCAAGGCAAAACAGTCTCCTGACATTTGAGATAAGTTCAGTGTTATCCAGAAAAGAGTTATCCAGAAGTGAAAGATGATGTCAGGTTTCACAGTCCAAAGTACTGTGTGTAGAGACTAACTTGGCACAGCTTTTTTGTCCTTCCTCAGCTGGTGCTTCCAAAGATGAAGAAAAGCCACCATATTCTCACTCCCTGTGTTCAGAAGAGTTGTTGTGAAGACCCTGATTTGGCATTTTCTTTCCTTCCATTACACCTCCATGAAGGTTGCTGTGGCAACACCTGCATATTCCCTGTTATTTTGCTTCTGTAACAGTGTAGGCTCCAGGCTCACAATATTTGTGCTGAGTTACTCATTTTTGCATGCACTACTTCTTGGATCAGAAAAAAGAGAGAGGAGGATGGTGTCTTTTTCATTAGCTTATCCTGACCAAAGATACATGGGATCTTTCAGGAGTAAAAAGAGTTTTTATTGCTGAATCTCAAGCCTTCCACATAATAGTGGAAGTGTCAGAAATTCTTAACAAAGGTTGCAAATAATATTATAGTTGAAAGTCTCAGATATGAACAGATAGCTCATTACCAATGTGCCTGTAATATTTTAAATTAAATATACTGCAGTTTTAGAACTGAGATCTATGTAACTTTGTCAGATGAATTCAGTGACAGACATTAGAATATCTCTGTGAGTTGCTAAATGAGAGTCAGGTATTAAGTCTCTGCTAACCCAGACAGTTTAAGGTTTTATTGCTTCCAGACTGTGAGGTTTATTGAGTTTTGGGTTTGTTGATGTTTTAACAAGCTACTTGTCATTATAAAATAGAAATAGAAGGTTCAGTTCCTGAAATGAAAAATTAATATGGTTTGTTGATATCATCAGTATTTTTATTGGAGCACAAAGGGGCCTCAAATTGTAGATCAGAGTCTCCTGTGCTAGGTTCTCTTACTCAGAATAAACATACTGACATTAATTTCCCTCGTATAGTGAAGAAAACGGAAGTAATATTAGTTTTTAAATAAAATACAGGTGACTATATACAACAGTCAATTGCTTTTGAAAATAATTAAATCACAAAGTGAAATTTTTGCTAAATGCAGAAGACATTTATTGGATGTGTGTATTCTGCTGGCATAACAAGGCAAATGAAGAGTACTAATACATTTAAGGGATAAAAAGGAAGCTATTTCTTATCAAACTTCTGGTTATGATATTCTTTCTCAGAAATTGCATAAGAGAGCTGGATCAAAAATGCCATGTGTGAAAAAAGAAGTCATGCGATTTAACAACAGATAGAGTTGATTTTAAAAAATGTATATGTAATTAGATGCATAATTCTTATGCATAATTTACATGCAATTATGTATGAAAATGAGATATGCACAGCCATAAATGGCTAGCTAAGCACCTCACACACAATCACAGTAATTTTACACAGAAATTAAACATGCAGTTGAAAACACATTTGAAAAAAATGAAGTCCCTAAGGAGTCCAATGGCTTTTGTGAGGAGGAAAAATCTGAATTTTTTCTAAGCAGAAATTATGTTAAATCCTCAGTCAGAAGGGGGGAGTAAACAGCATAGAAGCGAATAAAAATATAATTTAATATAAACCAGTTTATGTTCAGTTGTGGTAGAAGCAAAACCAAACATACTTTATCATTTTTATGAAGTGTCAATCTCACTAGTGTAAATTCAGAAAATGCAGAGCAAACAGTGGTGTCAAGCTGCATCACTGCTCTTCCCCTCTATCTCCCCTCCCTGGGAGGTCGTTGAGGTTGGAGGTTTGGGGGGCAGTCTCAAGGGTTTCTGGCAGCTCTTTGAACACTATTAGTTGCTTTCTCCCTTAGGCTAGACCTTCTCTTCAGGAGGAAAAGCTAGCTGGACCATTCCCTATGCACTAAGTAAATAATCCGTTATTTTTCTTGCCCTGGCTAGAAGGCTTGGTCACAGACCAGAACTATTATGCTTACTATGATGCCAACAAAGAGGTGGTTCATGCCCTAAAATGCTTACAGTCCTAAAAATAAAATAAACCCACAGAGTTTTGGTCAAATTTTTACTGATTATTGTTTTCACAACACTGTTAACAACATCGGAACTTTCCTGTTGCACCCCAGACACGTAAAGCAACAAAATATTCAGTTCAGTCACATTCGTATAAATCCCCAAAGTATCTGCTGAAAAAAAAGTTTGTTTTGTGAAACTTTTGGTAATGATTTTATTGACAACATTTAACTTATTTTTGCAGTAAAAGCAGTAAAGAAAATGTTTGGTTTTTTCACTTTTCAGCATTTATTCTTTTAGTCTTAAATCGAGAGTATCTGTTAATAACGTGTTACAATGTATATTTAAAATTAATAAATTAAATATTTATTATCTGACCTTTTAATATTTGTCTTTCCAATGACACTTGGGAAAAAGATTTTATCTATTCTTGAATACAGTAATTGGAATCCAATTGTAATCAGAATTTTACTGTTTCACTGAAGAGCCTGGTTAAGGTCCTTAGGGTTAAAGTAAATGCCTGTTAGGTTAGGCATTCTAATGATCATAATATGGGCTTATAATTCATAACATTTGAATTATTTTAAATGTAATTTAAGCTCTGCAACTCCTACACCTATCTTGTCTGTTTTTTCTTGTTGTTTGTATTTCAGATAGACAGCTTCCACTTTTGAACAAAAAACGGTGATGTTGCAAATTCAACATTTTATTTTTCCCTCGTCATTGTCTTCTTTCCTTTAACCTAACCTTTTTTCTCCATATTTAGGAAAGTTAATGTATTTTGAATATTTACACAACGTGGAGGGGGAAAAATCCTGTGGATTTATATAATTTACTCCTTTTCCACATCAAAAAGTGAACACTTTTTTCCAGCTAAACCAAGGCACACTTCTTCCTTGAGGATGTAGTTCTGTAGTGGGAACACTGATAAAGTGCACTGTCTCAGTAGGATGTGTCTGAGGGAGAGTGTTCTGGAGGCAGGGAGAGAGGCTACGGCTGCTCTGCGTTAAGCAAAGACAGTGCTGGTAAAAACTTTCTCCAACTTTTGTTGCCTTATAATAAAAGAATTACACGGTCCATGCCTATGCCCAGGATGGAAAGGAACAAGGACCTCCATACTTAGATCTTAATGTTGTATTATTTCAGCACCTTAAGAACTTAAGCATGTTCATTCTTGCAGCTCCCTTTTGAGGTCAGGCTCCGTGGTCCAGGGTGACAGTGCTATTTCTGTGTTCTCCGGAGGGCTGTGGAGTAGGATTGAGTTGAACTGTGGATTCTCCATTCTTCCTTCTTCCCTCAGAATCGCTTCTGTATGTGTCCCTGTTATCAGAACAAAGCATGGCATCAGATGTTCATGGCCTCTTAAAAACATATTCTCAAAGGTACTGGTTACCTTCAGCTCCTGTTCCCTGATGTCGTCACTTCTAACAAAATCTTTTTGCCTTGTGATCAGTCGTTCTACTTGATTAAACTATACTCCTGAAACTGTGATTCAGAATGAGTCTGTGCAGAACACAGATCTGAAATAAATATGTATGATCTTCTAAATCAGTGGTTCTCAACCTTTTTGAAGTTGAGTGGCACTTGAGAAAATTGGGTGTGCTCTGTACCTCGCTGAGGTCAGCTCTGAACACACGAGGAGCTGTCACCTTGCTCTTTTGTTAAGTGCTTGTGTACTTGCTGGCTTTATGGAAATTATAGTAAATCTGCTTATAATGTGATTGGCTACGTCATTCAGTGCTGTGTATCATTCTGTAACCAGTCTGTGAGGGACGATATGTTTACTAGGATTTCCTGTGGGAGAATACATGCATTCTTGGGTGGAGTATTGGAATAGTAAGTCCTGTACTTACTGCAGAAGTATTGGATATACTACACCTGTGAGATGCAGTGATGCATTTCATGAGTAGTTAATCTGTCCCATAAATCCTGGAATTTCTTTGTATCCGTCGTAAAGGAGAAACTGTTTGGTTTTGTTTTTTGGGGTTTTTCCTTCCTGCATAAGATATGTGTGTATGTACTGTGTAATGCTGTAAATCTGATACTTTATGGACATGCCTTACTGCGTATGGCCATGTGCATGTATGTGAGTCTCTCCCACACTTTGCCAGCTGGTACATTGTGACATTGTTACATGTGCTGTGAATGTGATGTTTTCCAGCAAACCCGTGATACATGTGGTGGATAGCTCATTCTTACATGTGCAATCAACATGTCCAGGATTTTTTCATATACAGCAGCCTGGATAGAGCTACAAAAGTCCTGAAGCTGGAAATTTGGATAAAATTTCATGGCAAAGAGAAGACAGTCAGTATTAACCAAAGAACCTAGAAATACAGTGACCTTACCTAAGTAAAAACCCCAAACCGAATCAACAACAACAAAAAAGCAACCCACCAAACAAAACATTTTTACATCTTCTTCATCTGGTCAAGGAGGGAAGGTAAAGGAAATCCAGCTACTTGAAGACAGTCAGAGGAGTGCAGTGTGGGACATCTGAAAACATGGGGCTCACTTCTGAACAGAGACTGAAGTGCTTGCATTAAAGTTACTGGTGCTCCAGACGGATTCATTAGCCAACACCAAACTAACCCTATATCTTAACGCACACCCAAGCTAATAAGCCCGCTCACCTTCAGTCCCTGGATTGCTGCCTTTTCCCTGGTTTTCCAAAGTGGGAATTACTGCCTGCCAGCCTTCCTTAGATCCATGCACCAGCACTATTTGTGAGCTGCCATGGCCTTGTACCTGAGGCAGAGATCAGAGTGACAAACCCCATTAGCCTCTGCTGATTCATTCCAGGTATGCTCAGGAGCACCTGCATCCCCCTCTGTGACAATCTGGAAATATTTGCACTAACATGAGTTCACAGTCAGATCTACATTATGTTGCCCATGTAATGGGATTACATAGCACAGGCTGGCATGTATTCTGCTTTCTGTCCTGTTTGCATAGGAGTGTGACTATCAGCATTCCTGGTGGTTTTTAGTTTTCATCAATGCCCCGGCAGTCTTTGATAGTATAATGGTTTCTTTTAGATGTGATACTTCTAAGCTTGTGTTTATTTTGTAACTGTGAAACTTATCAAAAGGTTAGTCAGATTTTGGTAAGAGGCTGTTACAATAAAAGATGTTTACATGCAGATTTCTCTTTTTATTTAATGTGTTCACAGAAATGTAGCAAAATTTATAAGAAGTGTACACTCCTCGTTGAAGAGCTTTTTATGTTTTTGATGTAGGTAAAATGTACTAAAAGAGGGTATAAAAAGCAGTTGCAGGGAAAATTCAAATTACCATCTGCACGTTCCCATTGCCAACTTTTGTTTAACGGATGAACCCAAAGTAAAATTATATATCCTCTAATAATGCAGCTCCCTGCATTTTCTGCTGTGTCGTGCCCAAAGTTGCTATTTCCTTAGTAGTGCTTCTTCAGCTATGTTTTTTTTCCTTGGATGTTTTCTAACCTAAATCTGTGAAATGATCCTTAGAAAAAAAATCCCAACAAACTCACCAATTTTATTTGGAAATGGTTAGTTTTGCATGCCTAGCTTAGAACTTGGCCACACAAGCGTTCGTCTCAGCTCTGCTGAGAGGCAGCACCCTTCAACCATGGATGCATGGGAACAGAGGGAACATTTAAACTGGATCTGCTGTTGATAGACTAGTTAATGTGGAATCACAGTCATAGCCAGCCCTGAGCTCTGTTCTGATGACTCTGCTATTATCCTGCTGTATAAAGCCAGCTCAGTAATTCCTACATTGCACTGAGCTGCACTAAGAAGGACAGAAACTTGGTCGACTATGTTTATATTACCTAGGTACCTGATAATAAAAATTTACAGAGACAGAACAAAGAAAAATGTGACATTCCATGCACTATAATCCTCATTAGAAGTAGTGCTAGAATGTTTATGGCAAGAAGTGATAAATGTCTGCAGAAACATTTGCCTGGAAGTAAAATACAAAAATCACACATCTTTAAGAAGATGCGGGATTTAACTGACTTGTTCAACACCTCAGAAAGAATCCTGTAGTAACTTAAAGAATCCAGAAGTTTGTGACTTGGTTTGTCTGCTTAGGCTGTGTCTCTTGAACTTCGCACCATGAGTCATATATAAATCACACACACACACATATATATAAATAATTAAATCTTGAAACATAATACTAATTTAATTGGTAAATACAGCACACTAAGAAGGAAAGATGGTCCTAAAATAACAAATATTTTCCCCCTCCTTTATTTTGCTAGTGCTGTTGCTGAGGCTGAAGGAATTGAGCCATTAGTGAATACCTTGAGTGCTCAGAGAGATGGAACCATTGCCAATGCTGTTACAGCGCTGACAAATCTGGCCTTGCAAGAGTCATCCCGTGTCAGCATCCAGAGCCACGGCATCATGAGTGCCCTTGTGGAACCACTGCACTCCACCAACAGCCAAGTGCAGAGCAAGGCAGCGTTCGCTGTGGCTGTGTTTGGTTGTGATGCTGTTGCAAGAACTGAGGTAAAATTACTCTTTGAGGTTGTGATTATTGATAACATTTCTCGGTTCTGAGGTCGGAGTTAAATTAACCTGGAATCTTTTGTGTCTGTTCTAGAAGTTTTGAGCTTTCTAGATTTTTTTATCTTTGTCATAGGCTTGTTCTACCGAGTTTAGCTGTTTTTCATGAGATTTTGGAAAGGGCTTTCTTTAATTTGTATTTTCACTACTGTGTTTGCTTACCCCAAATTAATGCTTTGCAGCTTTTCATTGGCTTCCACGAGCTTTAATCAGGGTTGTATCTTGATCCCCATGTTAAGGAGCATTAAAGGTTTCTTTCAGCTGAACTTTGAACATGAGAAGTTCAGTCCTCTTTACTCTCCCTCAGTGTTCTGTTGCCCACTTTCAAGGCCTGAATGGCAATGTCTGACCTTGCTTAATGAAATATTGGATGTGCATGGACTAAATGTAATTCAGACAAAACTCAAAATATAATTAATCCCTTGATCAGTGACATCCAGCAAGTTGAACTCTTTGCTGTTTATGAATTGGTCATAGTATTTTTATAAAAAAGAATGATGCTATGTGCATTCATAAATCATAAGATGGGGTTTTCTCATGGGTCAAGTTTGTTAATTAGGACATGAATAAGGGGCACAGATAATTAATCTACCTCTTTCAGTGTCCTTAAAATGTCTTTCTCTTCAAAAATCCAAATGAGCAATATTTCCTCCAGC
This sequence comes from Manacus vitellinus, assembly GCF_001715985.3. Lineage (NCBI taxonomy): Eukaryota > Metazoa > Chordata > Aves > Passeriformes > Pipridae > Manacus > Manacus vitellinus. The sequence continues at coordinate 37,911,676 of NW_021940535.1, forward strand.
ATGTATAGGAAAGATACTGTAGCACACAAGAGAATAGGATGTTAATAAGACTGTCACACATGCAATACATATTCAAATGTATTGTGATGTAAATTAGTTGCTGGGAGGCAGCAGAACACAGAAAAAGCTGTGTAACTCTCTGTGGCAGTTTTGGGTTACATAGTCTCTTCAGGTTCCACACCACAGCCTAATAACTGAAGAGTAAGGCAGAGCCAGAAGGGATGTCTGTGTTGTACTACTCTGAAGCTCACTTCAGCTCCAGCCTGTGCAGAGCTCACGGGAACACAGATTACCCACAAATGACCTTTCCACCAGCCCAGCACAGGTTGTCTACGAGGCTTGAATGTTTTGGAAGGTGAATTTCACAGGCTGTTCTTGCTCGGATAGATGAAAGGGTAAGTGGCAATGTCTTCACTTTTTCCTAGTTAAGAAATGCAGGTGGACTGGGACCACTCGTTGAACTGCTGCATTCTAAGAATGAAGAAGTCCGAAGAAATGCCTGTTGGGCTGTTACGGTCTGTGCAAGTGATGAACCAACCGCTGTTGAACTATGCAGGCTAGGGTGAGTGGAAATAGGACATTTTTGATGTGAAAACTCAATTTAAGTCAATCTTTACGTATTTATAGCAGAATAACAAAGCTTTTTGGTAAGCAGAAACTACTTTTGCACCACAGATGTTACAGATGAAATGGTATTGATTTTTAGGAACAGAGGTTTTCAGACAAAATATAAGCCTGTAGAGAGAACTTCCTGGAATTATAAAGCATTTATTGTTTCTGTGACTGAATTAGGCTTTAGATTGAAGATTGCTTATATCAGTCAAAATTAGGAACTACAGTGCCCCATACATTTCAAACTGAAATAAAGGTTTCAGACTAAGTTTAATATACAGTAAATTGTACTTATTATGCACAGGCTAGATTTGATTTACAATCTCTGGTTAACTGCAGGTGTGCTGAAGTGTCATGTAAAAGTGACTCTTTTATTCCTTCTTAGAAGCTCCCAGTTCCATATATTAATATCTGAATTACAAAAGCTAGTTTAGGTTATAAGAATTATGACACAGGATTCCTCAGACAGGGTGACTTTTAGTTACTGTTAAATTAAAATATATGTAATTGCCCTGCTCCCTCTGCTGGGCACTTCTCTGATAACTGCACGGATACTTAAAATCCCCCTAGGAGGGAATTCTGCAAAGGGAGACTCTCAAAAGTTTAGATCATGATGGGACCTCAAAGGTGATGTTATCCATCTATCTGCTGTAAGACTGAGTAAGGTACACTGACGTGTTTTGGCTTGTTTGGTGTAAATACTGATTCTGATGGGGTTTCACAACTTTCTGAGGTAACTTGTTCCAGTGCTGGAGTATCCTTACAATTAGAAGGGGTTTCTGAGTTTTAAATATCCCTTATAGCAAATCAATCCAACTACATGTTGTCTTACTTGCAGTGGGATCGAATAACCATTTTTATAGCAATTTAACTTACTGAATTTTCTCATTTTCTATGTTCCTCTCTGTTTCTTTTTCATGACAAAATAAAAATGTTAAACTAATTTTATTTTGAAATCTTGTATCATTTTGTCACACATCTCTGAATTTTTCTTCTTTATTTATACCATTTTGAAGTGTCATCTCCCACCCTGGATGAGGTACGTCAGATGGGGTCATACCACCATCAAATAAAGCTCAGTAATTATTTTCTTAATCTTGCATATGGCACTGTTCTTGTTTAATCCCTTCTTTGTTACAGTATCAAAGTAGGACTCTAATTGTAATGTGTCCTTCCAGTTTGACAGGATATTATTGATAATTATATATTAAGCATAGTTTTTCAACTAGTCAGGCACTACTTCATGTTTTTTTTATATAGATCATATTTCCTTGATTTGATCACGAGTATTCAAGTAGGAATATGTGAAAAGACTTATTAAAATCAAAACATATCTCAAAGTCAACTCATATCTCACATCTACTTTTTCTAGCTATACATCAAGTCACCCTATCACAGCAAGGATTACATTCACTTTACATGACTTATTCTTGACAAATACATACTGGCTATTTCTCACCTCTTATTGCTTGCAAACTGATTGTTTAATAATTTGATATAGTTTTCTTTGGACACTGAAATTTGGCAGCATGATATTTATTATAATTTCCTTGTTCTTAGTTTTTCAAATCTAGGTAGTATCTTTGCCCTTCTCCACTCTCCAGGCATCTAGAATTTTCAAATACAATTATAAATAGTTACAATGTCGCTTTTGCAAATTCGTAGAGTGGTATGAGGTAAGTGTCCTCAGGGACTGCTAACTTTGTCTCCTCAAACTTACTCTAGACATGTTAAGACTGCTGTTCCTACCTCCTTGTTAATATGACTGCCAGGCATCAGCCTGAAACCTTTTTATGAAAACTGAAGCAAAAAAGGCATCATCAGACACTTCAGTATTTTCTGTGCCATCTGTTATGAGTTTTCTTCCCACATTGAGTAATAGGCCTACGTTTTCCTCTCTGACTCATAGCATGTGAAACATTTGTCTCAGTCCCTGAACAGTTGTGTCTCACTTTGCCTGTGCATCTTTTGGGTTTGTCCCTTACTTTTTCTATTCTGTTGGTAGTGTTTCCATTTCTGTTTGAATTTTTTTTTTTTTTTGGGTTTTGGCTCTTCACAGAATTTTTGGTGCAACTGTATTTGTCCAGTTTTAGTTTGTCTCTCCTCTAAATGAGGGTAATGTGCCATTGTGCCTGTAATGTCATCTGGTTTAGACACTGTTGAACACATTAGCCTTTCTTGATTCATTTTCCCCTTTAAAATTCTTCCTTGTATTATTTGCTGCTTATCTGCAATATGCTGTAGACAAATAGCCTGAACTGCTCTTCCACTATCTTCTCCCATTGCTCGCTTCTATAAGAGAAGGCTGTCATTTGCCTTGCCTGAAAAACTTGTTCTCTGGAATTCATCTGACGGACCTTCGAAGTCTACCTTGTAAATGTCTGCAGCTGAGGCTCCCTGTGTAGCTCACAGAGAGAAATGGGCAGCCTAAACATGGAGATCATTATATATGTATCTATAATATGTGTGTGTGTATATATAAAATTTATTCCTTGAGATGTGAAGAATATCTGCATGTGTGCATAAAATCACACACATAAATTTGAATATTTACACACAAATATATCATCATTTTTCCTGTTTTTTTTTTTTTTTCACTTGCAAACAGTTCTAAAACTGCAGTATGCTATGTTCTCCTTTATCTTCTTAGTGAGCTTTCCCTAAGTTTTTCAGGTCAGAAGTTATCAGTATGTGGGTTTCTGCACCAGAAACAGCTTAAGAAATTAACTCCTGTCCTCCCATGTCCTCACATTGCTATTTGTTTCTGTCTCCATGCTGCAAAAATCCTGCCATTCTGATGGTGCTGAGACAACTGCTTGTGTTTCTCTGCTCACTCGTGTTTAGCAAATATCTGCCAACTGTGCCTTCCCCAAGCACAGTAACAGTCCTAGGCCAGAAGGATTCACACATCACATAATGCACAACTGGAATCTGAAAATTGCATTGCAGCTGGAGAGAGAGAGAGAGAAAAAGAGAGAGAGAGCGAGCTTGCCTGAACTGTGTCATATGGTCAGCTCTGAACATTGTTCCTTTTACATCTTTTTTCTCCCTCAAGTCCTCTGTGGTGCCAAACATCCTTCTGATAAAAGGCTGTGGCATCGTGTCCACGTTTCTTTATGTAGCATTTAACTACCTAAAGAAATTGCTTTTGCTTTTGAGCATTGCAAGGCGTTTTTCTCCCCTTGAGAAGAAATTCTGTGCAGCACAACCTTGCTGGCCCAGAGGGCACAGGGCTGGCACTTGGAATTGAATTTGTCTTGGCCTTGGTAATGCTGAAAACTAACTCTAAACTGTATAATAACAGTTAATAAGTATTTAACAATGAATTAGCCACTGTGTTTTATTTACCAGTGCTTATTTGCTTTTGTATTTTATCTATCAGCGCTTTAGACATCCTAGAAGAAATTAATCTGTCAATAAAGCGTAAAAATAAGTTTAGTGAAGCTGCTCTGGAAAAGCTACTTGATAACAATCTTTCCCAAAAGTACAGCCGGCTGGGATATTTATCATCAAGTAATATCATTACTAATGGATTCTATGACTGTGGTCAGGTAAGCTATTCTAAATAGCTACTCTTATTTAGAAAGAGTAAAATTTTCCTGTTAATTTAGAAAGAGTACTGTAGCAAAAAAAACCAGAATCTGGCTACAGAAAATACTCTGTTTTCATGTCCTGAAGTTTCACAGCTGTTACACAGATCTCTTTTGATTATCTTTCTTCATGGATGAAATCTCACCATCTTCATGCTACCCCTTAGTTGTGATTTTCTTCCCAATCCTATATGAGCTGTGCAGACCCAGTTCCTTTCCAGATCCTTTCTTAAACTTTAGGTCTTCTGATCTTTTTCCCTGCAGTGTACTTAATACTAACTCGACACTGAATGACCTATGGACTTTTTGTTTGTTTATTTTTACATAAAGAAGTAGAGAGTTCTTATTTTCACCTGAGTCATGACCCTTTCTCTCACAAAGAAGTGTTTGTAATATAAAGACTGACTCCAGTATCACTTGTTCAGGTTAAATCAGAGAAAGACTTCTTAAAATACCCAAATGAATTAGAAATACCAGTCTTACTGACAATCAGTGAAATACCTGCTCCTAAAGCACTTGGTTGCTTTGAAAATTCCATCCTGTATTGTAAAGCCTTCAGAGGCAGGAACATTTACTTATTCTGGAACTGTTTGGAATGCCTTAATGACAATAACTGCAGGTTAAATTATTTATAAACAACATTTTCTAAGGAAAATTGATGAAGAAAATGCAAATTAAGAAGAAAAAAATTCACATATTTTTAATAGCTTTGTAAGTTCTTGCAGAGTCTTTGGTTTAAGATTAGGAATTTTAAATTACTCTTTTAAATACATTTTTTGTCTGCATCTTTAACTGAACAGAACACCTTATATTTTATGCTAATTTTCTTGTAGATAAAACCCGGAGCAAAATTTTTATCTTTGGAAGAACTAAGCATGCAAGAGCTTACTGACCGTCGGGCAATAATCTTCATTAATGCTAAACCCCAAGAAGAGTGAGTCATGTTAGATCTACTACCATTTATTGCAATAGCTCATCTTTTTAATAATTTTCCCTGTTTCCAGTATAAACTTCATTTTATAGATATATACATGCACGCATATATACACACACATATACAGGCACATCTATTTTAATGCCAGTACAGTGCTTTATGTCCTAGAAGGCAAAAGAGTCGTATTTTATAAAATAAGAATTTGGAAAATAACTTTTTTCTCTGTTTCGAGAGATAGACAAATGCATGGAAGTTTAAGCACATCATCCCAAGAGGCAGGACAAAGCCAAGTATGAAGACCTCAGGCTTGATAAAGAACCTGTGTCTGTTTCTTCTCCGTTTAAGTTGAAGCCAGCCTAACAAATCTTCTTAGATTTGAATGCAGGAAGTTGGTATTGGGCTTGTTTAACTGGGAGCCATTTCCTGTAAACAGTATCACAGATCAAAGATTGCTCTACCAATATTTTGCAAGTCCAAAACCTTCTTCTCTGTCAACACATCACATATTTGGTTTACAGTATCATTAGCTTCCCTTTTAAGCTTGTATATGACACCATAAAGATGTCTGGGAATATCTATGACAAATTATACTTCCATGCTCTTTGTTGATCCCTAGAGTTGTCTTTAACTATCAGGTTTTCTTTCTTTGGCTTTGATACAGCTTCTTGCTCTTGCACTTCGGCAGCCGTCTTACTCCCCAGTTACTTTTGTGTCCATAATTTGGTATTCCATACTTCATTTTTGATCCCTGAATCAATATCTGGTTTATTAGTGGTTATTTCTTCCACTTACATTCCACAATATATTTAAAATCAGAACTCCATTTTCATAGCTTCACATGCAAATAACGTGCAAAAATAATCTTGTTCTGTTTCAGTCTTGCAGTAGAGAAGGCACAAGATTCACCACCTCCTATTTCAAAAATAGGTAGTAAAGAAAAAGCAAGGTAGGGTTTTCAGATTTACTGGTTGTCAATGTTCTGTTATTGCTCTAACATTAAAAATAGAATTCTGACTGAAAATAGTGACAGTTTCTGAACACTTAAATACAATGTTAAGTATGTTTTTGGAGTCCTGCTTTCACCTCCTATTTGCAGTAACATTCTTTTGTCTATCTTAGTGGTTATTTGTCCTCCCTCCCCCCCCATGCTGTATTTGAACAGCTCATATTTATTTACTTTTTTCCTCTCATTATCCCTGGGAGGCAGGGAAATGCTATTATTTTGCAACTTGACAACCAAGACACAGGGAAATTAGGGTAGAAGTTCTTTCTCAATTTAGGACTTAGACCCATGAAATGTTCCTACACTGTCTACATGCATCCTTATTTGTAGATTAAATTTCTTCCAGTGAAATTCCATAGATGACTAGAAGCTGTGTGTGCTCAGAACTAGAAGGGTGTGCTCAGAGCTGTCCTGATTTTGATGACAACTAGCCTAGAAATGCTTTGCTCTTGCAGGGCTTGTCCTGATCCATATGATACACAAGGTACAGTGCTGCAGTCTGTCTGTTCATACCAAATAGGCTGGAACCTCTACCCTTGTAGTGAAAAATTAATTTCCTTCTTTTACAGAAAGAGGATTTGAGCCTGTCCCTCAGCAGACAGCTGACCACAAGATATTTGGGGTTTAGCAGTCTCCTTCTGGTTTGTTGTAGCTGATCACTGACAATGGGGGGTAATGAACAGGGCTTTCTGCTTCAGCTGTTGGGGTACTTACCTCAGAGAGCCAAGACTAAATTTCTAGTCCTTGTCTAGTATAAAATACTTAACCTGTAGTTTGTTCCTGTGGAAGAAAACTGAGCCATGGTCTCCCAACTGTCCTGCCTGTAAAACAGCAGCACAGTCATGACCACAACAGTGCCTTTTGGAGAAGCCAAGTGTACATGCCCAATTCCAGGGGAATGTCCAGAATTCCAAACCCAGTCCAGTTAGAGCCTCCTTGCCATTAATGGGATGGTCTCTAGTCCTTGACAGGAATGTGAGATAACCTACAACTCTCCTTGGCTTTTCTGTTAGCTAACTTTGTGAGCCGACCATTTATTATGCTGGTTTCTGTGAGTCCCATTCCTGACTTCCTATTTTTCCTTTCTTTATGGTATAGGGAGCCTTGGTAATGGCTCAGGGCTGTGAGTTCTAGTCAGTGGTGGACATTATAAACTACTAAGTGCTGCAGGGTTGAACAAAAGGAGAAATGGTGCATCTGCTGTAGGAGCTGAAGTACTGTGTTTCCAATATTTAGCTTGGAGCTCATCCATTAACTATAATACACTACTGTCTGTACAGGCATTTTATTGACTGAGATAATGGCTGATTTCTTATGCTGTTTATATATTTCTGGGTATGTATGAACCTGTGCTTGAGAGATGAAATCTGCAGTAAGAAAGTTGAGAGAAATCTGAAACCTGCTTTGTGGTCTTAACAGTTCAATGGTATTTCCAGTGGAGGAAAAGCAGGAGTTTTCTGGACAATGGTGTTCACTTAGCAAAAGCAGCAGCAGAGAAAAAGGTTTAAGGGTATTATACTTTGAATTATATTTGAATATATTTGAATTATGTCAATTTTTTTAGAACTGACATGCAAATTGTTGACAGATAATAGCTACTGACTGTGAAGGGTTGAGGTTCTGACAAATCAGAATCCAAATTGTGAGATTAGTCTATCGAAAAGTTATTGACTTAGAAGGCAGACATTCCCATTTGACTAGTTATTTGGACTGCAAGCACTTTTGAAATTCAGTTTCAGTCATTTCATAGAAGATACCTGAAACAGATCCCATGAATTGCATTATGGAAGGTTCCTGTTTCAGGATGCACGAGAGCAGATATTGCAACTTGGGTGTCTTATGAGGCCTGTCCTACCTTCTGCTCACTGAGCAGGTCCTCCTGGTTCCCCTCATGCTCTGGTCATGACCCACCACACATATGCCAGTTTACTCGAAGGGAGCAGAGGCACGGGGAGATGTGGAACCCCAGTTGTGTTTGCTCTGCACCAGTGGCAGGTTCCTTCATCTCAGAACATGCTCGAGTCACAGGCCATTTTGCATAGTCTCAGGAGCTGAGAGACCTGTTCTGACAAGATGTTTGTTTATTACAGTGTGAGATGAAGATACATTTGGATAGTTGCTTTTTAAATGCAGTTTATGTCAATTACAGAGTAAATGACTGCCCTGTTAGCAACCATAACTCTTTCAAAGAGCAAAAAATTTCCTTTAGGAAGAAATAAATACCTGGCTCAATTTCCCATAGTAAACCTTGCAGGGATATAAAGACTTCTTTCTTCAAGTATGAAGTAATTGCTTTTGAATGTCATGATCAAGTTGTATGATTTATAACCCCATTGTCATTCATTTTGAATCCATAATTCATACATCATTATTAATTTGTGAGATATATGGGAGTTACTTGAAGGTCAGTAGCTGACTCCAAGTCTCAAACACACTTAGACTTTTTTCTACATATTGTTTCCTTTGATCGTATGTTTCTGTTCATCATTATTTTGCAAAGTAATACTGAACACTGTTTAAAGCCATTGCTTTGAAAAAGTGATACTACTTTATATAAACCATAGTTGAAAGCTCAGAGAAAGGGTAGTTGTAATTGTCTGCTGGCAGTGTTTGAATTAGATGTAGAGGAAGTGGCTAGTTGATAGTTTGACATGTATTTGCATTGACAGCAGCACTTTTAATCAAACAGTTGCATATCTGATATACACACTGACTGGGCTAAAACATTGTATTTAACATTGACTAATAAATGTGTATTTATTCCATGCTACATTCCAGTACAGCATTTAAGGTAAATACTGCCCAATGTTCATTTAATCCTTTTCTAAAGAGTATCAGGCTATTAAGCTATGTAAAATGGGAAAGAAAATAGGTGTCATGGCTGTCTTTTGATGGTAGGATATTGTATTGGCTGCCTTCTTCGTCACCCTGATGCTCTGGTGACCCCTTGGACTTCTATACTGAAGTTGCAACAGTACTCAGAAACAGCTTGGAAACTATTAAGTGCCATGATCTCTCCTTTGCAACATTCCTCTGCATTCACAGCAAGTAGTCTCACAAGTAGGAAAACAGCTTTGGGAAATGAGAGTGATGTTTTTTTCTGATGTCACAATTCCCACTGGTAAAGAAATGGGAATTAAAAAAAAAGTGGGCAGGAAAAAAGAGAGTAGAAGTCTACTGTAATGCTTACAAAATTGCTGTACAAAATAACAAGAGCTCCACAGTTCCTTATGAGAGAAGTATTAGACAGATATGATGAACTGAACAGTTGAGAAGTAAGGTAGAGACAGGTGTGGAAGACAACCTTAAAGCAGCTATTCCACCAAGGAACAGAACATAGTTATACCTGAGAGAAATAAGCAGCAATAAAAACCCCAAGCAAATCACTGTTCAAACCCATCCCTCTCAGGTGTTTTCTTCCTAAAAACTGGGAAGGAGGAGAATGAGTGATCTGAGACTCATTTGAGTAGATAGGAATAAGGAACAAATTCTCCTGCTATAGCACTGTAATTTAATGGTGCACTTTTTATAGGGAAAGAAAGTACTGGGAGGAGAGAAGGGATAAAGGGGAAAAAGAGAGAAAATGGTCAAGAAACAAGAATTATAGCATTTGTAGAAGTTGTTCCTTTGAAAACCTGCTAAGTCGGACACCAGAGAGTTTGGAATAATTAATTTTTTTTAAACAGGGCGTTTTTAACCATAGTGTATAAGTGTATAAATGGATAAGTAAGAGGCTGTTTAATATAGCATTATAAGGTTCCCTGGCTATAGTTAGAGTCAAATTAGATAAAGAAAACTGGTTTTTTTCAAGTATATGTGTAGTTAATAATCAGATCAGTTCATTTAAGAGGGTGATAATTTTTCTGTAATTTTAAGATTAAATCTTAATTGGTTATCCCTCTAAAATAATGTGCTTTATGACACCTATGAAAAGGGCTTTTTGAGAATATGGTAAATCTCAATGGGTTAAAGAAAAGTTTGCAAAGTATTCTGCAGACAAAGTGCTTGAATTCAACTACTTATAATGATGTACACCCTTTTGCTTTGCCCAGTGCCTTCCATCTTAAGAGTCCTGTTTCATTGTAAAAATTTTAAGAATAATTTGAAGAGCATAGAATAATGATAGTGTGTCCTGGAGCCATCTACTCTAGTGGTTCTGTATTTCTTTTTTTTCTCTTTCCTTCCAAGAACACCAGAAATACTATAGATTTTTAAAAAAATAAGACAGAGCTGTTAAATGAAGGAAAGAAATTTTGTCATATTTCACAGTAGAATTATTCAGGATTTATGCTGAAAAAGACATAATGCTTAAAAAACACTAGTTTCATGTGTTCCCACAAATGAAAAATCCTAAAGTGTCTGATTGTATAGACCTTAATGATACCTCTGGTAAGATACCGATTTTATAGTTGCTGCATTACTTGTGAAATGCACAATATTCAATCTAAGTAGAACAATCATTTCATTTATACTTCTGCTGGGTGCTTATGATGCCTGTTCAGGATCACAGTCATTTTCAGATCCCAAGCATCAGTGAAATATGAAGCACGAGCAATGAAAAAAAGTCAACAAACCCACACACTTCTTGTAAAATCTTCCTCTGACAAGCCATGTTGCAGCTTACATAACACTTGAAGAACCTGGACTTGCAAGTACAGAGATTATCTCTTGGAATGTCCTCTCAAGATTTCAGCCATGCTTTTGATACCATTTGTTCCTTTATTTTAAGTCCAGATTTTTATCAAGTAAAAAGTCACTGGAGGTCATGATTTTTAGTTCATATCCATTGGAACCAAACCATAACTGTCTAAAGATCTTTCCTCTCTGTATGTAGTAGGTAAGAGTCTCCTCCCCTAGATAACCCATATATGGGAAAGACATACCAGAGCCACTGACAAAAATAAAATGACAATTTACAACACTGTTAATGTAGAGATAGTGACACTTGGTTCCTAACCATCTCCTGCGGGAATGTTCCACAAGTGTTCTCTACAGCTTTATACATTTTGGATATTTGTTGTTAAGAGAAAAGATTTCTCCTACTTTCCATCCCTCCCTAATCAATTTGTGTAAATGTCCTGGTGGAGAACTACTGTATTTGTATTTGAACTTTAGAGATTACAGTATTCTAAATAAATGTATTTTTTTTTTCCATGTAAGAAAAGGAAAGGGGAAAACAGAAGAGGAAAAAGCAAAAGAAGTTACTGATATTGCATCTAAAGACCAGGAAGAAATAAATCTAGAAAATACACTTTGGCTACCGCCATCTGACATCATTTTAATGGATTACATTAATGATGCTTCCAAAACAATTCTACCACTAACTACTACCCGGGAACAGGTTGTGGCCCTTGCACAGTGAGTACCAAATTACATTCCAAAAGTTGAATTAGTAAAATAACTGTTTTCTTATCCAAGAGCAACTTTTCCAAATTCGGGTTTTTTCCCATTCTTAACTGGAATCCAAATCAGCTGTGTTCCAGCATGTGGACATGATTTTAGATTTTAAGCTTCTTGTTCTAATTCTGGTACTTTAACTTAATATTTTTGAAATAAAGTATCACTTGCAACAAAAAGATGTAAATTTTTCATTTTGAAAATATTCATACGAGCAATTTTAGGCTTTTTTTTTTCACATTTATATGAAACTGTACTGATCCTTTCCAATGAACACATCAGCTCCCTTTAGCATCTATATCATCAAGGAGCTCCAGAGACTCAGGTGCTGCAAAGCCTAAAAACACAAGTTAGAACCCCAACCTAACAGTCAAGACGGTTGCAGCTTACATGTATCATATCTGTTCTTTCTCTTACCGTGTTTCTTATCTACTTGGTTTGGAAGCCCCTCGGGACAGGAACTCTCTTGTATTTTGTTTTTCTATAGAGCCAAAAGCATGAGACAAGTTTTCTAATGCAGTTTTTAGATCCTGTTGTAATTAATATCCTGATGGTTTAATAGTGCCACAATATTGCATTGGTGCATGTACAGACTGTTGTTATCAATGTGTGATTCATTAGTTACACTGACTATTCAGCCTGGGCACCAATCACTGTCACCTCCAAGCAGTGTGTCTGCTTTCATCTTCTCCTTAGTTTAACCTTTATTATCTTAGCAGTTTCCTGGCTGCCTCCTGAATCTGGAGAGTTTGGTGTCAGATCCCACTGAGTCTCACAAAATTTGTTACTTTCAGTAACTCTCATTTTTAATGAAGTGGTCTAATGTGATATGAGGGATGGCTTTTCTGTTGATTGCAGAGTATGAAAGGACAGATATTCATCCTTAACTATCCAGCTGTGTATAAATCATGCTGCCTTCCTCAAGGTGGAATCCATAAAATGCTCTTTAAAGTTCAGTCTTCTAACCGGTGAAATACTTGCAGACACACAGCCCAGTGAAACAATCACGGGAAATTTAAGCAGAACGTTTTTTTTCTGGGGATTTTTCTGTGCGTGTTCCATTTTAAGTGGCTGCCTGAATAGCGTGTGTTCAACAGGGAGGGGAGGAGAAGGCAGCTGCTGCATCCCTCGGCAGCCTGGCAGCCTGGGCAGAGTTCCTGCTCTGCTCACCAGAGAGGGGGTCGGGCTGGATGAGGGAACACCAGCAGTGCTGGATGTGTCCTTTGGAACAAACACAGCGCACCTTTGCGCACACACGGCGGTGCTGAGCACGTCAGCTCAGACAGCTTTGCTGTGTTCAGTGGGGGCTGGTCATGGGCACACACAGTGAGAGGGACTGCCTGGAGCCCACACTATTCCAGCTTCACCCAGTAATTCCCAGCTTCAAGATACCACATCCAGCCTGCTTGATGATAGCTCCCCATGCCTGTGCTGTTGGAATCAGTGCTTCCTCAGCCCTCAGTTTGAGAAATGAGGCCTCAGAGGTTGCCTTGCTTGTGCTGTGCAGACAGAACCTGTTCACAGTTTCTGCAGAGGAGGAGATGCAGATTTTAGCTCCCTGTCTGAAGCAATGGCTTGTGATTTCCATGTCAGCTCTGTGACATCTTGTCCAGGGCGAGAGCCCCTCAATAACCCTTGTGCCTGTGGCTGGAGACACTGCAAGGAACAAAGGTCTTTCCATACAGGGACCATGCATAGGGTGGTGAAGGTGTGTGTATGAGGAGGTGGGGACTTACAAATCAGGGCTTGGTCTTGTGTGTGTGTGCTCACTCAAAAGACATCCTTTTGGCAGAGTTGGCACAAATTGTGAGTTCCGATCTGTTTCTGTGACTGAGCCACTTGTTTTAATGGATACACACTCACCTCTCACCGCCAAAATACAGGCTTCAGTGTAAGAAAGCACATGTAGAAGTACCTTCAATGAATACAGTTGCTTTTCTGTGTTGGAATCATTACCTGTGGCTTTATTTTTGTCATATATATTCTCAAGGTTTTATTAATATTTCAAACAAATGTAATATGTAGCTCACCTAATCTGTTACCTGCGAAGATGAACACTAGTTTCTGTAATTACTTCTCAGTAATTGATGATTTTCTCTGAGGACTTCATGCCTATACTAGACCTCTCCAGAATCTCTTCTGGCAGTTTTTGCACCTTGTTTTAGGTCTGTGACAAATCTGAATGACCTGAGTTATGGTTATCTATATTTATAGTAAGCATATTTAAAATACCAATTACTGAATTAAAAAAATTAAGCAAACATAGAGGGAGTATTACTCTCATATTTCATTCACTTACTGGTTGTATACATTTCATTTTGCTACATTTTTGTGATAAATACAAGAGGAACTGTCGATGTAATTGATCCCAGTATGCATTTGGAACAGGTTTGTTGCAGACAGGATGGGTGGCTCTATTGAAAGAGACAAACTACATGACTTCAGCTGGGAACTTCACATAAGTGAAATAGAATTTGAACTGAAATGCAACATTGTGCCTATCGGGAAAATCAAAAAAGGGACGTTCTATCACAGGGCTTTACTTTTCAAGGTACATTAACATTTATTTTGCAACATAACATATTGATTTTAAATGGATATTCAAAACTATACTTGCATCAGTATAATACCATATTTTTATTCCTGTAAATCTTTTGTATACGTTTTAGTAATTTTTCACCAGCAAAGTTGATTTCCCAGTGAATGAAAGCCAACATTGCCTCTTTCTGTAAGCATTCTTGTTGTCATTAAATTGTCTTAAGTGATATGAGCAGAATACTTGATAAATGGCAAAAAGCCAAAATATTTGATTTGGAGTCAAAACATTTTACGTTTTCTGTAAACTGTAGAATATGAATTATGCAGCTTCCTTCTTTTTCCATGCTGCAAATGTAAACTTGTTGGGACAATTTTTGTTTGGTATCTATCCAGTGTTCTATGATAGTATATAACAGCTTTAATGTTCTAGTTTCTTAGAAGTTCACAAGCATTAACTTCTGGGAAGTTTCATTTCTTCTTTCTTCATGTGAAGATATACTGGTGCAGTCTGGTTATCTGTCCCATACTTTTTCCTTAGCTGGATTTTTGTCTTTCTTGGATGGAAAGGAAAAGAGAAGCAAGGGCCTAGCACATTGAGCTGGAAGGACCTAGGAAAGAGCACACAGGAGAAAGAGCACAAACCTAAATTTATGGTATCCATTGGGAGAGAAAGTTCCCAACCTATTTTATGAATGGTCTGAGGCTGTGAATTAATTATCCTCCACTGTCTTAAGAAACCTTTGTAGGGAACAGATCAGCTCTTAAAGCCACAGCACTCTAAGCAATGGATATCCTTGTCCATTTGTAACAAGTTAAAAATCTTCCAGGACTTCATTCCTTCACAGCAGATGCATGGTGAGAAAGCAGTTTTGTAGCTGGAAACCATTATAGGTCTGTCTGTGATAGTGCAGCACAGAGGAAAGGCAGGTGTTTCATCTAGCAGGCACTTGCCTTGCATTTCATTGCTTCCCACATTTCCAGGGCTGAAAAGCAAGGAGTGTGCTTTGGAGCGAAGCAAGAGTCCTAAACTTACACTGATGAAAATGTTACATTTTTACACTTAATATTTCATATGAGCTATATGTGTGCAGTGGGCCTACACCTCACTGCATGAATACACTTCATAATACTATTCAGAATTAAGTCTTCCAACCAGAAAAAAAATACTGCTGGATATTGTGGGTGTTGCACTTCATTTGAGATCTAAAGGACTGGCTGATAAACAAATATATCATTATCTGAAAAGAGTTAAAATTAATATTTTTCATGATGTGCATTGAATACGCTCAAAATAATATTTAAAAGCCTACACTTTCTAAGCAGAATGAACAGTAAAGGTTTGCACGCTTGAGAGGTTTATAAAGTCTGTTTCAAGGAAACACTTCACTTTTAAGGTATTTGTTTGCTTTTTAAGCATCTCTGGGCCTTGCTGTATATCACAGAAGCTACATGGATGAACTGTGATTAACTACTACTTCTTTCATTTTTAGGTGATAGCGGACAGGATTGGCATTGGCTGTAGTTTAGTTCGTGGCAAGTATAACAGAGCTTGGAATGAAGTTAAATTGGTTGACGACTTTCCCAAGGGAATAGCTGGGCTTCTGCTTCCTCCTCAAGAATATATTGTAGATCTAATGTTTGAGCCAGGCTTTTTGATCAAACAGGGAAGTGCAAAAGCGGATCAATACAAACGTATTTAATCATCTTGACAAATTTCACCAAATAAATATTTTAAAGATGTTTGCAGTGCTGTATTTTTGAAACACAGGGTTTCATATCCAACTATCAAAAATAAGCATATCTGGTATGTTGTCTTAAACATTTAATTAAATGAATTTTTGGTATCCAGCTTCGATGCTTAGAAATTTTGTTAAATTTTTTTGTACTATTTTAAGACTAAACTGTAAAACTATAGATTAAAATTTGGTAATCAATATTTGTTATGTGCTAACATTAAAATGCTTATTAAATAGGTTTAGATTATTTCCAATACAGTATTTTTTTTCTTATTTTCCTTCTACTCTCATGCACATTTATAGAAACTACTTGTCCATGAAGCAAGAAAATATGACATCTGGTGAAATAACAAGTCACCTAAAAACAACTGAACCATTTTTGTGTGAAATAACCCAAGAAATGAGAATTAGAATGAAGATAATGGTACACTTTCAGCCTCTGTAGAAAACATCCCATATATATTTCTCAGAACTTGGCAGAGTTAATATTTACAGATAATAAGGTACTCTAGTTGAAAGTAAATACTGTTTGTCCTGGCACAGGGAAAAGCATAATAAATTAATTTGTGTGATTTCTGTTTAAATTCTTTATTTTTCACTTGAAGATAAAATGGACTCTGAGAAGGCAGCAGTTTTAGACAGGGAATTTGTATTTCTTGCAGCCTTGGGTAGTGTGGTGTTGCTGAAGTGTGGTGGTGCATCTAAGAGAGGTAAAATACTGGCTACAGCCAGTAACTCCAGTAAACACTTCCTGGTGAAACTGTCAGGAATGTACTGGAGTATTTCAGGGAGCACCACCATGAATTGAGTTTACCATAGAAAACTGAGAAAATGCCCTGTACAGCAGTTGGGCCAGTGCAGACAATGTTTTACAGAACTGAATTTCAGAAGAATTTCAGAATACAAACAACAAGGCATTTACTTCCTGCCCACCAAAAATGTGACTTAAAAATTTGTTGTCCGTGTTCATTTAGTTTTTTAATGTTTGCATAAGCAGAACCACTTGCATTGACCACTTTAGACTGAGGAGGTTTGTATCTGTTGTATTCATTACTGCTTATAAGCATGATCCCACCACTCCCCCTCCTTCCTCCTCTGACATGCAGCATGATTTCCTGGTAGCCCCTGGGGAACATTTTATCTTTCTGTTGTAAATTCACTTATATGGCTGCATGCTCATTTTTTTACCTTATGTTCAGCAGCACTCTAGACATTAGAAGGAAAAAGAACTCTGGCAACAAAATGCATGTTATGCTGGTAGAACTGAGAGGAAGGTGAGGATGTGTTTCTTATCATTGCTATGTAGCAGGTAGGGGGATGGAAGGTCATATGCTCTCCCTGACAGGTATGACTCGGTATAGACATCTACAACTTTGAAAGTGCAGTAAATTGAAGTAAAATAAGAATTAATTTCCTGCTAGCTATCATTTTGTATAGTTTTCTTACACTGGAATTTCATTATTTTGTATTGGAACCATAATGTTAAAGTGTGACTTACTGTGTTTGAGGAGGTCTTGAAAAGAAAGCAATTTCTGTTGTTTCTGATAAAAGTCAATATGGGGGGGGGGAAAGACAAAATGCAGTTTTTAAAAATAAAAATTGGGAAAATTCTAGACATATAAGCTCACTTTACATAAAATAAGTATCTAAACAAATAAAACCATATACTGTACCCTGCATTGTATAATGAAGAATTTGATGATCCAAAAATGTTGGATGAGGGTTGTTTCGTGTCAACTCAAAATTTTTAGTTTTGTATTATCTGAGTTCTGTCACTTCAAAATTGTAACACATTTGGGTGTCAGAAATAAGATCTAGGCAGAATATAAACACTACAATCTCAAATTGTTACTCTGAAAACTGCACTTCAGTTGTTAAGTAAGTCAAGAGATGCCACACTTTTTATTTGATGTTAACCAAGGACCTGTAGCTGTGCCCATGGCTCCAGTGAAGAATTCCCCCAGGCTTGAGAAGCACATCCCAGCTCACACTCATTCCAGAACTGAAAACAAAATGTTTAAACATTTCTACAAGGCTCATCTGGGTGCATATTCCCAGGACATGTCTAATACACTATTTGGCTTGGGCCATGCCTGAGAGAATTGATCACCTTCCTCCTTTTAAGGAGCAGATGGAGAAGGGCCTCATATTTCCTTTTGCAGGTTATGCAAGATCTCTTTGCCTATTTTAGAATAAGGGACAAAATAGGCTCTTCAGCAAAGACTCTACTAGAAAGTTCAGTGCCATTAGGTTTTCTGTGGAGGTCTAGCTGTGACCAAAATTCTTCCAGTCTATGTAAACCTTTAGAGCTGTCCACTGCTGTTCCTCGCTCCCTCATCCACGCTGCATAAAACTCCCAAAAGTAACAACCCCCTCCATGGGCTCCATAGCACGTAACATGTTTCCTTTCTGTGGTGCCAGTGTTGTGCAAGTTTGCTTTAAAACATGGTGCCAAGTTCTTGTGAAGCAGAAACTGCTCCAAAATCCCTTCACTCTTCTGTTGCAAGAAAGGCTAAGCTAACTACCCAACCAGAGACCTCAGTGCATGCTGGCTGGTACCACAGCTTGTGGTCTCACTGTTCCCCATTTCTTTTTTACTGTTTTCTCTTGCCGTTTCCAGGAGATATTCCTAGATTGTCTTACTGTTTCTGATACTCATCTCTTGTATTTTCTAATCTACATCCTGTCGTGGTTTAAAACCAGCCATTAGCTCAGCCCCACACAGCTGCTTGTGCTCTCCCCCTCTGGTAAGGTGGGGGAGAGAATCAGAAGAGGAAAAGTGAAAGAACTCAGTTTAATAGCTAAAGCAAAAGCTGCACATGCAAGCAAAGCAACATAAGGAATTTGTTCACCATTTCCCATGGGCAGGCAGGTGTTCAGCCATCCCCAGGAGAGCAGGGCTCCAGCATGCATAACAGTGACTTGGGAAGACAAACAGAATCCCAGAATCGGGGAGGCTGGAAAAGCCCTCTGAGATCATCAGGTCCACCCTTTGACCAGATACCACCATGTCAATTAGACCATTCTAAGTGCTGTGTCCTGTCTTCTCTCAAACACCTTCAGGGATGGTGACTCCACCACTGCTCCACCACCACCATAAATGCCATCACTCCAAATATCCTCCCCCTTCCTTCTTTTCCCCCCAGTTTATATATGGAGCACGATGTCATATGCTATGGAATATCCCTCTGATCACTTGGGGTCATCTGTCCTGGCTGTGTCTCCTCCCAGATTCTGGTGCACCCTCAGCTCGCTCACTGATGGGGTGAAAGAGGAAAAGGCCTGGGCTCTGTGTAAGCTCTACTCAGCAATAACAAAAACATCCCTGTGTTATCAATGCTGTTTCCAGCACAAGTCCAAAACACAGCCCCATAGCAGCTACTGTGACGTAAATTAACTCTATCCCGTTCAAAATCAGCACACATTCTTCTATAGATCAGCAGTGCTTCCTAGCTATAAGGATTTGAAGAAAAAATACCCCATGCCATAGCATGCTTTTAATTCCATTTTAATACGAATTTCACTGAAAAAGATGCTTTTAGTGACAGAGTTTGAAGGAAGATTCCTTAAAGGCCAGGTGTCAAAAAGATATTAAAAAGTCAAAAGGTTTTTCAAAATGCCAAGTCATTAGTTTTAATTGGCATTAGGGAACAAATTATGAAAGACTGGAGGTCTACTTAGTGTCCCAAGATGTAACAGATGTTGGTAATGATATCTGATTTCCAAAGCTGGAAAATTCTCTGGCAAACAGGCACTCTTAAGACACAGTTTATCCATGGTAGATCATGCAGAAGAATCATGTGCTGTGAGTGCCAGTTTCTTTTCATTACACTCTTTTTGCTGCAGACTTCTAATGTAATTAATGGGAGCTGCAGTACCAAAGAGAGAACTAGGTAACTGAAGGCTGGCCCTTAGGTGTAAAAATATGCAAAAAAGTCAAGGACTATAAGCCCAAACATTGTGCTATTCAGGAATTCCTAAGTATCAGGAATTGACGAACTGGAGCTTTGCAGCACTGGGCCAAATTTAATGTTGGGTCTAAGTATCTCATGGCAGTTTCCACAAGCCAAGTGCCATGTGGCATGTGGTACGGTTCTAAAACACAAATAAGATGAAATACAGGCCAAGTTCAGGATGCAGTGTTACATATGCCAAGGATCACACTGCTCCAGTGGTCAGGGCACCTTCTTCAGAGCAAAACCTCTGATCAGAAATCTGCAATTATTTACACAGGGATTAGTCTGTAGCTTTTGTTACCATGGGACAGAGGAGAGATGAGAGTCACAGATTCATAGAATGGTTTGAGTTGGGAAGGAACTTAAAGATCATCTCATTCCAACCCACCTGGTGTGGGCAGGAACACCTTCTATCAGACCAAGTTGCACCAAGCCCCATTCAACCTGACCTTGAACAGTTCCAGGGATGGGGCATCCCCAGCTTCTATCGGCAACCTGTTCCAGTGCCTCACCATGGGGCTGCTGCTGATTTAGTGCATTGTTGCCACTTGTTGTGTATTTGCTGACCACAGAAATTCAGCAGTAAACAGCAGTACAGGTTTCAGTCAGGTCTGTGTTCAGTTTTGATACTGAAACGCTGCTGAACATTAGGTGGGTGGGAAGGTATCTTTGCTTGCCACTCAAAAATTAAAGCAACACATTAACAAATGTGCTAGCACATGACCTACCATAATCGTCCTTGCTAGATGAATGGCAGTATGGTGTGGAACTATACATTAGGTGAAACCTAAAGCCTGCTCTGATCCTTTCTACCCTCTTCCTGTGGAGCAAATATGGACCAAAACATTTATCACAGCAGCATTGACTCAGTACTCTCTGTCTTTTAAAAGGCTCCTCACCTAAAGTTCCCACAGAAGTAGTTGTCCCTGCAGACCTGGCCAGTCTTTATATCACATGAATCTGGAGGAGAAGTTTTTGCTCAGCTCAGAGTTGTTCAGATAGGTCCTGAAAATGAAACCCAACTCCTGTTTCTGTGGGAACAGGATATGCTGGGCCACATTGCCACCAGGAACTCCATTTTCATGAAATGGAAAACCAGCTCATGCCTTGAGAACAGAATGCTAGTTTTTCCAACAGACAATTGGTGACCAATTTTTTTAACTGAATCTTTAAGTACTGCTAAAAGAATGAGTTTAAGGCACACAGGTAGTGCAGAACTGCACACTGTGTACCTGCACATCCCTTAAGCAGTTTTTTGAACTAGAGTCTCTTGCACTGCTTCTACCTTAATACGTTTCTTATTTTTCGAATCACACATCCATTTGATAAAATCACAATCTGCTTTTATATAACCGGGAAAATAAAACCCAAACAAAACAGCCTCCAAAAACACAGATACCAAATTAATTTTGAGATATTTCTCACCCTTCACTATCCATGTACTTTATCAACAGTCCTGTTTGTTACTCCATAACTCCTTCCCTAGTGAAATCAAGAGGCAAGTTCAGCCTTCCTGTCTGGCCACAAGGCAGGTGTCTCTCGCAGGAAGCTGGCAGTGTGTTCAAGTGCCCCATCAAACTCCCCCACAAGCTGGGTCACAGCCTTTAGGGGTGCTGAAAGCTCTGCTGAAGCTGCTGCAGACCCGGGGCACAACACTTCACACTGGTAAGAGGTGCTGGTTCAGGAGGATGTTCCACATAAAAAAATATAGGACCAAGATATTACTTCTTGACCTCTTAACTTGTTCAAATACATTCATTTTTAGTAGAACATTTCCAGAGGACAGGTGCTGCCAAGAGGTCTTACTCTCACAACACAAGTCAATCAGAACTTGAATTCCCAGTTAAACCATTCCTGCTGCTGGTGGGACAGTGGCAGTACAAAAGATCTGAAGGTCATTCGAAAGCAGGGAATGCACACACAGCCTCCTGCTTTCTGCTTATCTTCTAACCAAGAGCACTACAGTGAAGGTGAGTCACCAGCATAAAACCAGTGGGTGACTCTTCCAGAAGTGCCTGCATCTAAGTGAAGGTAAGATGGAGGAAATGCAGACTTTGGGCAGACTTTAAAGAACATGATTTTGTCCTTTCCCTGAATAAAAAATTCATTAAAAATAAACTTGGGGGCTTACCTATGACAGAAAGAAAGAAGATTCATAACTTCACTTATGTGAATCCCAGATTTAAAAATACATCTAAGATGAATGACTGGGAATAAAACTTGTTCTGGTGAGACCTTTTCCTCAGGAATTCCCGTTTGCTGGGAAAGAGGCAAACTCTGTTATCAGGGAAGTCAGTCTATTGAAGAGAGCCACTTCCCCAATCAGAGTGTGAAGCATGACATTTAAAATTATTAAATTTTAATCATTTATATAATCATTAAATCCTTTATATTTTACTTTTTTTATGATGCAATCATGAATGAGCTTTTTCCGCATTTGTAATGAGAGGATAGAACAGATGGTCAGGGCTTAGTTCAGGGTGTGATAAATCCATTAAGATAACCTACAGAAAGCTGCTGCTATGGCAGATGCTGCCAAATAACTGTTCGTTCGATGGTCTGTTCAGGCTTTGGGTACTGGGTGGAAGAACCATCCCACTTCTTCACTACCTTGAGGTACAAGGGATAGGAAATCACACACAAGACTGTGGAATGTATTATCGCTGTCTATGTGGTTCGAGAAATTTGGATGGTATGATACAGGGGATGCATAGGGCAATCCAGGGAAATAGCCTGGAGTTGTTGCTTCCCAATAGCTGCTCCTGCAGATACACATAGCCCATACAGGCCTGTGTGTCTACTTTTAGCTGAACCAATGGCCCAATTGCAGAGTAGAGTTCTCTAACAAGGAGTGGTTGCAAAATATCCATTTCACTTTGAATTCATGCCTTCGCTTGTTCTGCAAGACACTTCTCAAAACATTTAGGATCCTAGAATAATTTATGATGGACTGGACCTAGGGAGGGCATTTGGTCTAATCCAACTCAAAGCATTTGTCACAGTGGACCAAACCTGTAGGTCCCTTCCAACTGGAACTATTCTATCTTGTTCTATTCAAATTCCACCCTTAGACTCCTGCAGAAGGCTCATGCTTAAGCTAGTCCACCTATTTTTTTCTAAAAACAAAGGTCAGAATAATCAGGTATCCTATAACTTATAATTAGCAAAAAGATATATTAAACCATAAAGCAAGCAAAGCAAGAAGTTGTGTGTTCATTATTTCTGATGATGACTTTGCCTGAATCACATCAGACTACTCTGTAAATGAATCTAAGCAGAATCCCTGTGTCAGCTTCAGGGAGGTCCAGAGCTCTGTTCAGTCTCTCTGTGCCTCTGGAAACCAGCAATACCCTTTTCTGAGGTGCTTTGACACTTTAAATTTTGC
Organism: Manacus vitellinus; assembly: GCF_001715985.3. Lineage (NCBI taxonomy): Eukaryota > Metazoa > Chordata > Aves > Passeriformes > Pipridae > Manacus > Manacus vitellinus. The sequence goes on from NW_021940535.1 coordinate 37,934,827, forward strand.
TGAAATCCCTCTCCATCATTGGAATTCAGCACCAGAGCATTACCACATATCTTTGGATAGCATTTGCATATGAAAACAGTATCTCCACATACCAAGACCTCAGAGTTTTCATCACACCTGAGTGGCTAGGAACTGGCTGTGCAGTTGTATCAAGTCTATTAGAGCAGAAGGAAGACTCTGCTGAGGAAGAATGTGGAGTTCCTGCAAAAGCATTAAGGATTCTGTGGGGGAAAATGGAGCCCACGACAGATACAAGCTACCCCCGAAGGGCTCATGCCAGTCCCCTGTTCCTCATTCCCCAGAGACCTGGGCACACAGTATCACTACATAGGACAGATCCAAGATAAATTCTTGCATGTTGAGTTCCCATGTGTTTCAATGGGAACATCTCATGGGAGGGGACATACATTAAGTATGATAAAGTGAGCAGAAGAAAACTGATTGCATACAAATGCATACAAAATAAAAACACTACAGTTTCAGTGTTTTCTTCCATACGTAATAATGTCGAGGGGCTTTATTAACAAAAGCTGCGTAAGCAGAGGTCTGAATTTGAGCAGGGTTCATCTGACTTCTTCACTTCACTGCTTCCTGGCTGACTGCTCAGTATCTGCCAGCGTAGGCATTATGTGATGCTCTGCTTGTCCCCAAAGCCATCAGTCAAGACAGAGCCTGGACTGGGAAGTGGTTAGAGTCCAAATAAATATTAGCAGGATAGTCTGGACCGTGCCTGCTTCCCTCCTACTCTCGCCTTCACCCACCCACACACACACTGCTGCTGCTGCCTCAGCACAGAGTAACACTTACAGGAGGTGCTGAGAAGCTTCTCCCCCATCTACACACATCTAATAGGACATTTTGTGACCTCTCCCTGGATGCAGCTTATGTACATGCTGGAGTCAGGTGACATTTTTAACAATAAACCTGCTGAATTACAATTCAGGGAGAATTTACTTGAAAATTTACATAATGTAGCTAGGGGAGACTTTTAACTGCTTCCCCTTGTGCATAAGGGAAAAAAAAGGGAGGAAAATTAAGTAACAGCCTAATTGGTTTTTATAACAGTCTATGGAGAGAAATGCAGGCCGGATGTCTGCCTAGCTACACAGCTCGGTATGTGCTGTAACTATGGGAGGCAATATTACAGGCATGACAGGACAATGATTTGGTTTTTCAGGACCAAAGATCTGAAAAATTAAATACCTCCAGCCAGGGGGGTTGTTTACCACTTGAGGAAGGCCTGTCATGCTAGTTTGGATGAATGCAGGTCAGGCTTCTGCTGGAAGGAAAAAGGGAGGATCTGCTTTGCCAGTGCACCACCTCAAATGTGGATCATGGCTGCTGGGATGAATGGGATCTGCCTCTTCCACCACCACCCTCATTTTAATCAAGGCGTGGTTTGCAATGAACTGGGTGACTGAGGGGATGATGAAGCTTGGGCTGATGTGCCTGATGCCTTCTGCTCCTTCTGTTCCCACTGCTCCCCTAGGTGCACAGCCCAGGTGCCTGCTCCCCTCCTCCACAGCCCAAGGAAAATGGCACAGCAACAGACCTGTGTTGGTTCCATTCCCACTGCCTCAAAAGTGCTGCATTTTGGGATGGTACACTTAACAGCCACAAGGAAGATATTGACGGTTTGTTTTTTATTTAATTTTGTCTTTAAAAAAATCACCAGTTAAATCAATGTCAATTACATGAAAACATGCAAGTTTCAGGACTAATCACTTTCTCTCACCCTCCTTCATTTCCCAGATACTTCAGGGAGAACTCCATTGATTACCTGTCCTCCTCAGCAGCAAACACAACTTGAGATCAAGACCAGGAATGTGAGGGAAATGCCTCTTCCACAGTTGAACTGGAGACAGAGTGACACCATCGCCTGCCACCATTTTCCAGACCGAAGCCATTTCCTAGAACAGGGGGAGTGTCAGACTGGCTCTCTCCTCTCCAAAGGCCCTCTAAAATGTACCATTTCCCTCCTAATGCATGGCTAAATGACTGATATAAGATGCCACAGGAGAAGTGGTTTGAAAAGACCTTTGATTGTTACTTCCCCAAATGGCCGAACGTGGCAAAATGTTGTCCCTCTGCCCCAGCACGGATGCTGCCCCCTGCGAGCACCAAGAGCCCTGGCAAAGCCCTCTCCTCCCTGCCCAGCAGCACTCCTCTCCTAATATCCTGAGGACTCACAGCCATTGCATCTCCAGGATTTTTCTCAAGGTACTGTGGCTTCATTCCACAGTGTCTTATTACACAGGACAAAACCATAAACCCACTGTGTGCCCTCTCTCCCCTACTGCAGCAGGTAGTGAATGCAACCATCTACGAGCCTTGCTGATATCCATCTTTTGGTGCAATACTTTGTGGAGCCAAGCAGAGGGAGTAATTAGAGCCATGGTACTGATAATGTGCTGTGCTGGATATCCTCAGCTGCCTTTGAACTCACTGTCTTAGACATAAGGACGGTTCAATAAATGTGTATATACAGGACTGATCACGCAACACTATTTTTTTTTAGCTTTGATTTCAGAATTAGGCTAGAAGAACTAGACTAGAAAGAAAGCAATTTTCTATTAAACACCATTATTAGTTTTGTTATCCAATGCAATTAAAACAGTTCCTTCCACATCCTTCAGAAACGATGAACCAAATCAGAAACGGAACTATTGGGGGAAAAAAAGCAGACAGTAGCATGAAGGCTTAACCTGGAAAACTAACTTGTGTTTAGGTTTACCTTTTAAGGACAGGAGGCCAAACTAAAACACATGTCCTACTACAGGTATATTTATAGACCAAGTCAAAGCAGCTGTGACTGCAAATCGCACCGCTGACAAGTACCCCTCAGACAGCACAGCACCTTCGGCATCGCTCGCTCAGCGAGAGCAATGCCTGTAACATGCATCCAGGACAGCAAGAGCACTTGGGCACGCAAGCACCAGACTTGTTCTCCTTAAAAACAACCTACAACGGCTGCAAGCAAACGCCTCAGCAGGATTTTGTTATATTTATGGCTGCAGCGATTGTTGATTTTTTTAAGCTGGTCTCTTTGCCTCTCGGTAAGAAGCGATCGAAACCTTTACCTGCAAGTGCTGCATCGGCATTTAAGCGAGTTCTTTACTCGCTGCTTTTATCAGGTCTGACAGCTCAGGCTGAGCGCACGATCAGACGCGCCCGGCGCGTTGCCCAGTCCCGCCCCCCGGACATGGCGGCGCGGCTGCCCCTGAGGGTGCTCGGAACCCGCGGCCTCCGCCTCGTCCTGCTCCGCTCCGGCGGCTGCGCCCGCGCTGCCCACAGGGGCACAGGTACCACAGGGGCACAGGGACCCCCCACAGGGACCCCCAAGGGCACAGGGACCCCCAGGACACGGGTACCCACAGGGGCACAGGTGCCCCCCACGGGTATCCACAGGGGCACAGGTATCCCCGGGGCATGGGTACCCACAGGGGCACGGGTACCCACAGGGGCACAGGTTACCCCCACAGGGACCCACAGGGGCACGGGTACCCAGAGGCACAGGTAATCCCCCGCCTGGAGCTTGGGAAGGGGGGGAAGGAGCAGGAGCTGCCCTGCAAGGGGAGGGCATCCCCGTCCTCGATGTCTTCTGGCCGGTTAGCACGCTGTAGGTTTTCGTCTTGAACTGGCCGGCTAAACTCTGGGGTTTTTGCTTAAACTATAATTTTCAAATTCACACACACACACCTGCCAAATCTCACCTCTGCATTGCAAGAGATGAGTGCAGGCAAGCATCGCTCAGGAGCTGATTTTTTTTCGAAGATCCTGTGCTGATGGGAGATAGGCAGGGAAGTAGTTCCCCACCTCAGACTTTTTGATTAGGAAGGTATTAATCTATTTTACTCGCTGTTTTTCAGCCAATCCATTAATTCTTTGCCAATTCCATACCACCATAAATGTTCTACGTGATGAGTACAGACTCACAGGAGGCGTTACTGGAGTTTTGCGCTGTAATGGGTGACTTCTGCCCTCCTGTTGTGTGTCCCTCACTTAACTACAGCCCCTTTCTCTTGGTCTCTAGGTGTTTCTTTCTTCCAGTGCTCCTTCTTAGCACTGCTTTTCATTGGGGCCTGTGAAAGTTGCTAGTCTTCAACGGCTCATAGGTGAACATTAGTTCTGGTTTCTGGGGGTTTCCAAGAGACAAACTCCAAACCTTTTAGTGATACCCGGGGATGAGGAAGGAGCAGGAGCACTGCACGAGCAGTTATTCCAAGCCAGAACAGAAGGTTGTGCAGGGAGAGTGGGAGGTATTTTGGGTCATAGGTGCCTGTTTCTATTATAAGCCTTCCCAAGTGTTTTGCTGGAGCTGCTGTCTAGATGTAGCACATCAAATGGAAAGCAGATGCAATGTCCTGCATTCCCCCCTGCTCATGTCCCTGAATTGCTCGCTGTGCTCTGTCTACCCATAGAAACTTGGGGAGAACTAAGATGATGATGGAAAGCATCAACGCAGTCTAAATTAAAATGGTGTTAAAAATAATACAAATTATCTTTCTACATCTAATTGAAGACAAAGGGTCTCTGACTAAACAAGCTGAAGCAAGTGCTGCTACAGACTGGAAAAAAAAATTGACTCCGGAGCAATTCTATGTTACAAGAGAAAAGGGAACTGAACCGGTAAGCAAAGGCACTAATGCTGTCCAAGGGTAAACCACCTCCTCTGCCTGCTGGGCTGAGAAAAACCTGCTTTGGGGAGATGTGACCACTCAGTTGCTTCGCAGGATTTCTCCTGCCTTCCTGTTGATGAAAGTTAGACTCATTATACTGAATGAGGTGGATTTTGTTCTGACACAGACTGGTTTGAAGATGAAAAAGCATTCTGCATTCTTTTCATATTTTGTTGGGTTTTTTCCTGGGATGCTTCGCTGCCAGCTCAGCAGTCTGTGTGGCAGTAGTGGAGCCTCTCCAGAGGGGAGGGAAATTGTATTTTGTCCTGTAGTCTCCTTTTTTTGACCATATATAGATTAGCCATGGAAATATTATACATAGCACTCCATTCAAGAGATGGGTTATCCCTCATGTGCCAGATCACCCACCTACCTTGTCCCCATACTTTGTTTCCTTCTGTGATGGAGGCCATGTAGTGTTGTGGATGGAGCACTGACATCCACAGCCCAGAGCCAGGACTTCTGCATGCATGGATCATGCACCATGGGATTAAATCAGTTAACTGCCCAAATTCATATCTATAAAATAAGGATCTGAGTTCCAGACCATGCAGGAAGGAGGAGAGTCCCTCTATAGAGCCACTTTAAAGTTGTGGCACTCCATAGCAGAGCCATGGTCTTTGGGATCCTGCACATTTCACCAGTTCCTCGGAGGTCACGACTCCGTCCCTGGTACCTGGATGATTTATGCATCTGACTGGTTTCAAGGTTTCCGGGGGTAGGGGGTAGTCTTTCTTCACTATTAATCCAAAGGCATCCTCCCCTTCATTTCTTTGGGCTGCTAATGTTTGTTCTTCAAAGCCCCCCTGTGAAGCCTTCTTTTTATGGTTTTTCTCCTGTTTTGAATCTGATTCCTACATGCTTGTTCCAGATGGTGAGCTTTCAAAGACCTGCATTATTAACTTCTCTTTTTTCCTTCCTTTTTAAAAGCCATTTAGTGGGATCTATCTGAATAACACAGAATCAGGAATATACTACTGCGTGTGCTGCAATGCCCCACTCTTCAGGTAACATCCTTAGGATTTCATAGTGTCTTTAACAAGCCCTAATTGTGGCAGGAGGGGCAGTGTCTTTTCACGAGCAGAAGTGAAAAGGAGGAGGAATGGAAAGAAGGACAGTCCCTACATATGAGACCTCCAGGATACCTGTGTTGATACCTGTGCCTTTTCCTCGAGCGTGTGAGGGGCTCCAGTGGCCAGCAGACAGTTGCTACATTATGGTCTGTCTGTTTCTCCTGCCACACACTGTTCTTGTGGGTTGATAATAATTCTCTGTTTAAGAGATCCTTAAACCACAGGCTGCCACAAATTATGTGTATTTGTGCATTAGTATCACTGTGTTCTTGTGCTCCTCCAAAGTCATCTTCTGCCACTCATGCTGCTGGGCTATGGAGACCTTTGGTCTGCCTTTGTTTAGCTGTTGTGATGGTCTTATTGCTGGGTCCCTCACACTGGAGCTAAGACCCCCACCCTCTACTTGTTCCTTAATTGAATTCCACTATTCCTACTTTTTTGCTTAAATCTACTTTTTAAAACCTAACTGCAAATGACTGTGCTGTTAACCCCAGTGCTCTTTGCAATACTATATATTTTGCAACTTCATTAACATCTAAGTAAAAGGAAATAGAGTGCCTTGGAGTAGGATATGCAGTGGGTGTTCTGTTCTCTGTAACTGAACCAGAAAAGACAGTTTCTTTTGTTTTTGTTCTAGAAAATAGCCCTTTTTTGTTATTATTCCCAATTCAATGAAATGCAGCTGATATGCCCATGTTTCTGAAGACTTTAAAGGATGCATCACAAATCAGAGCTTCAGATGGGAAGCTGAGGAACAAGAGATCTGGATAGTAAGAAAGGAGGGGAAAATGTAATGGCTGTATTGAAAGTAAACCTAAAGTAAGCAATTAAATGGTAAAAATGGAGGCTGATCATTTTGAATGGTTAATTTTTCTTTGGCCAAGTATGGAAAACTGTTGTTATGCAAGTATGCATTTGCTTAAATGTATCTTTTTCTGTAGAGGTTTGCTAATAAACACTTTTAAATAAATTTATTTCCAAAGTTCCAGCATTAGAAAATATTCTGAAGACAAATACAAAACCTAATAATACCTCTGGAAAATTCAGATAAATTAGAGACATTTTAAATTACTAAGCTGTGGAAGAGTTCCTTCAATTCCTTCAAATTTGCCTTCAATTTCGGCATCTTTTATATTAGACAATAGATATTGACAGATCAACATGAAGAGAGACAAGCACTGGAGGGAATTGCTTCTGCTGCTAAACTAGTAACAAATCGACAATATAACCAAACAGTCAAGCTGCTTTTTGCACTATCCAACTCTCAGAGAATATAAGTACTTTTGTTTAAAGCACAAGATAATGCTGAGCCTCACAGACAAAAAAAAATAAACTGTCAGAAAAAGAACCTCGTAAGAAAATTTGAAATTATTAAATGTGCAAAATGGTCCGGAAATATATTTTCCATTGATGTATTATGTTGTGGAGAACACTAAAAATGAGAGGGGGAAATGGTATTGGATAAGAGATTCATTCATCATATTTATTTCCTAGTCCATTAAAAATGTCCTTTCTTTTTCAAATGCATTAGATCATTAGCTACAGGTAAACATGAAGTATTTCTTCCTTTCTTTGAAACATGTGTATATACATTTATACCAGAATTTATTACCTTCTACTACCAAATATTCATTTGAAAGAGTTGGAAATACATGGAACAAACCCCTAACTTTATAGATAGCAAATTGTGGTGCTTTAATTAAACCTCAAACCTTCATCAAACCATAAACCTACAGCTGAGATTCATACAGCAAAAAGCACTTTTTAGAATTATCTGGATTCCATCCAGGATGACTGAAATAGGGATCAAAGTAAATGACATGTGCTGGAGGAATGGCGTGTCGAAGGCTAATCTAATGCATATGTTTAGGGAAAGTCCATTTATCCATAAATTAAGTGGTGAAATACTTCAAAGGACAAATATTATCTTGAACAGCAATATTTTTGGGTACTAAAATGTTTCTATTAGGGAATCTAAGTGATATTACTGTTAGTAAAACCACACAGAGGCCATTTCTGTTGAGAGCTAATTTAACAGCTCAAAGGATTGTTCCTTTAGCAGTGGAAAACATCTACAATAAACTTAAGTATTGTGAGTGACATGTAAGGGACAGAGTCAGTCAGGGTCAGATGCAAAACCCACACAGTGTTAAAGACCTTCGGTGACTCTATGGGGTTTTAGAGAGGATCTTTGTATCCATGTATGAATACACATAAGGACCCCTGTGTCAAAAAAAAAAGAGTTCTAATAAAAGGGAATCAAAACAGATAAATGTCAGGGAAACTCAGAAGTCTTGTACAGATATGTGTTCCCCCAGGTTATTCTTGTGGTGGCTGGTAGGCAGTGTTAATGTGGTTTTGTAGCATAGAAAGCAGGCAGCCCTCTTTGGCTGAAAAGAAACAGTGCTGGAGCCCTAAGGACCTTCACATACAAAGGCAGAGTCCACAAACTGCATTTGCTTCAGTGCAGCCTGTTTCTGTACTGTGTCCTGTTTCTCTCCAGTTTTATGGAGGGGAGGAGGAGGAAGGAGAGCATTTCTTATGGGTATTTGTGCATTGATGTAAAGGACTAAGCAACAGCCCTCACAAAAACTAGCCTTTGGTCATTCTGTGCTTGCAAGTCCTCTTTTATTTCCAGAGTTGCATTGCTCAAAGACAACGCTGTACAGATGATTATAAAATCCATGCTGATGCACACACTGTTCTTTGGGTTGGATGTTTTAAGCTTTTTGCCTAGCTTGTTTGTCTTGTCTTTTTAAAGGCACTGCAATCTGTTTTCAGCTTTTTCTTCACTGTGTTAATATCCCACCAGAATATACATGATATACACTACATACTTTGTTTTAAACTCAGTCTTAAGTAATGGACTAATCCCCTTGACCAAGAGCTGCTACTGGTGTAGATGTCTCCATCCACCACTAGATGCCAGTAAGAGCATTGAGTTTGTGAAACTGGGAAAAAACTTAAATCGAGAGGAAATGGTTGAGGTGAGTCTCCAGCCCACTTATCTGAGAAGTATGTGAATCTATCTTCTTTTCTTGTTCTAGCTCACTCTAGGTCCCTCTCTGATAGGAGAAAGTCCATATTGCTATTAAAGCTTGCGCAGTTTTAAGTAGGAGGGATTATCTCAATTCTGTACTAAATCCCAAAAATATTATCTGATTGTGTTTTCCAATACACTCTAGGTTTTAATATGCAGCTAAACAGCGTTGGTCATCCTAGATGTGAACAGGAGGCAATCCACAAGTTGACAGTGTGTAATACTGTTTCTGATTATTGCAATTATCTCTTGGGAAAAGTAGATCTTTGTGCTGTGAAGATTTCTCATGGGTTGATTGATAGTTTGAGCAAGGCTCTGTTTGATTTTCCAAACCAGCTTGATGGCTGGCTGCCAGACAAAGCCATCATCATCAGGTGTGAGCCTGGTCTGGTGGGCCAACCCAGGCTTTGTCCGTTCTTCGTTTCTTCTTGTAAACTTTCTGAGACAGTGCTATATTGGGCCAGGCTTTGAACTGCAACTTAGTAGGTGTGATTCAGCTAAACACCATGCTCAGTTGTTGGGAAAACCCTTTTCCAAGCTTTATGAAATGCCAACCTGTCTTTGAAATAGAAACAGTGAGGCAGAATCTCCTGCTGTGGGCTGATCGAGAATTCCCTTTGGAAAAGAGTTTCCAGCACAGTCTGATGCCAGTGAGAAAACTTCTACTGTGCCAAATATTATTAATAGTGGTACAAGACAGGAATGAGGAGAAAAACCAATGTTCTTAATAGACTTTTTTGTAACATCTCAGTTATTAATTAACAAGAAAATCTGGTTTCCTCTTGTAGCTCAGAAAAGAAGTACAATTCTGGGACTGGATGGCCATCGTTTTCTGAGGCTTATGGTACTTGTGGCAGAGATGAAAGTAATACCAATATCACGAGACGACCAGATAACTCATTGGGATTAGCTAGAACTGAAGTTGTCTGCAAACAGGTATGTTTATTTTGAAAACAATATGCAAAGACACAGGTCTTAACAAATATGTTTTCTTTGTGCCCATGAAGGAATCTGCCTAAATACAACAGTGAGAATTACAGTATCACTGGAACCATTCTGTCTGACTTCTTGGTATGAAACATGAGTAGAGTATCAAATATAGGCAGTCAGTTTGGTGGGAAGAAAAGTATCTGACTGGGGAAAGTAGTTGTGCAAGTATAGCCAGGGGCTGAAAATTTAGACAGAAGATTTACTGAAAGGACCTCATGCAGGGTGTGACAAGAGACAGTAGAAGAGACTCTGAGATAGGGACCATGCATTTGGCTCATCACAGGGACAGTTATTCCTAGTTCAGCTGCAAAGTATTTGCTGAAGATGTTCTTAAAATATGCAGAGATGGACATAATACAGCCTTACTAGGTAGTGAGTTGTAACCTGCATATCTTCCTACAGTTGGTTTGACATTGGGGAAAATACTGTTTGCAGCTGTTGAAGCTTATTACTCTTTGCCCTGCATGGTGGTGGCTGTGCCCTGCATCTCCACAGCTATTTTCTGTGGATTCTCATGGTTCACAGAAGCCACCCTTCTGTCTTAATTGAAATTTTCATAATATATTGAGAAGTCTAGATACTTCCAGTTATTTCCTTTATACCTTCTGGCACTAATACCTTTTTTACTTCCTCTTCTGGAATCTGCTTGTTTGGGGGGCAGGTATTTGCCTGCTGGCTGGGGTGATTACTCCAGGTTGTATTACTAGTCTCTCCCTAAGACTTCCCCCCACCACAATTCAATAGTGAATTAATTATAGAACTTTCTTAATTCAGGATAGCACAGTAGGTACCATCATAATGGTAGTCCATAATTGAAGTGGTAATAATGCAATAATAATGGTTTCCAGTCACCAGGGGTGTTCCCCGGGGCTCAGTATTGGATCCAGTCCTATTTAGTATCTTTATTGATGATCTGGACAAGGGAATCGAGAGTATCCTCAGTAAATTCAAAGACAACAGCAAGTTGGGTAGGACTGTTGATCTACTGGAAGGTAGGAGGGCTCTCCAGAGGGATCTGGACAGGCTGGATCAGTGGGAAGAGGCCAATGTTACAAGGTTCAACAAGGCCAAGTGCTGGATGCTGCCCTTGGGATCACAACAACCCTGTGCAACTCTACAGGCTGGGGGAAGAGTGGCTGGAAAGCTGCCCAGCAGAAAAGCACCCGGGGGTGCTGGTCAACAGCAGCTGAACACGAGCCAGCAGTGCCCAGGGGCCAAGAAGGCCAGTGGCATCCTGGCCTGAATCAGCAATAGTGTGGCCAGCAGGAGTGGGAAAATGATTCTTCCCCCTGTACTTGGCACTGGTGAGGCTGCACCTCCAGTACCATTTTCAGTTTTGGGCCCCTCAGTTCAGGAAGGGCATTGGGGTGCTGGGGCGAGTACAGAGAAGGGCAGCGAAGCTGGTGATGGGTCTAGAGGGCAGCTCTTATGAGGAGCAGCTGAGGGAGCTGGGGGTGTTCAGCCTGGAGAAAAGGAGGATCAGGGGTGACCTTATCCCTCTCTACAGCTGCCTGAAAGGAGGGTGCAGCCAGGTGGGGTTCGGTCTCTTCTCCCAGGCAACTAGCAGTAGGACAAGAGGACATAACCTCAAGCTGCACCAGGGGAGGTTCAGGCTGGACATCAGGGGGAATTTCTTCGCGAAAAGGATTGTTAATCATTGGAGTGGGCTGCCCAAGGAGGTGGTAGAGTCACCATTGCTGGAAGTGTTCAAGAAATGACTTGGATGCAGCACTGAGTGCCATGGTCTAGTTGACAAGGTGGTGATCAGTCAAAGGTTGTACTCTGATCTGAGAGGTCTTTTCCAACATAATTGATTCTGTGATTCTGTAATAATGCAATAATAACATGGTAATAATTTCTGTTGCAGTGTGACGCCCATCTAGGCCATGTGTTTGATGATGGTCCCACACCTTCTGGGCAGAGGTTCTGTATCAACAGTGTTTCATTAAACTTCAAACCAGGCTCTGGTCAGTGAGAAGTGGATCTCTGTGGCTTACAGAATGTCCTTTCTCTGCTTGTACAGCATGCTTGTGAAAAACTCTCATGCTTTTAATATATAACCCAAATTTTAGTACTTATGCCATAGTAGCTTTGTTTTCCAGCTATTTGTTAATAAAATACATATTTTTGTCATAACTCTTTTGCGGTCTGTTTTTTCATGGTTAGTGTGATGTTTTGATCTGCTTATTGTATTTTTAAATTTAAAAAAATCTGTGCAATATTTCACTTTAATAACTTTCATCATTAACTGTATTGAGGCTGCTGAAATGACACGCTCTCCTGAAACTGTCTATTCTGACCAGTAATTGTGGCACCCAGGAACACAGATATACATGGCTGATCATGCCACAGCTTATACTTCTGTAAAATCATCATATCTTTCAAAAGAGAAGCAAAAATAATGTGAATCTTCAAATAAGGTTTGGGGTTTTTTTCCCCTCTACTGTGAGAGACCTTTAGCCAAGCCAAGTGACTTTTCCATGAACCCACGAAAGCAAAGTCGTCCTGAAGGAGGGCCTAATTAAAACTATTCCAGGCAATGGAGCCGGTGGAGACACTGAGTCTTTTTTCTTTAAAATCAATTATTTTGATTCTGAGTCCAATAGCAGAGCTGAAATAGGGTTTGCTCCAGGAACTTTCTCTTGCAGCAATAATATGATAATAATGTAATGATATGTGTAATATTTCCAGACTTCTGTTATCATTTATGTATTTCAGAATCCAAAAATAAAAATGAAGGTGAACTTCACTGTATTTGGGGAAAATAAGTCAGCATCAAAAAACAGGTTCAGTAAAATTATGCTTTTGCTGAAAACATGCCTTGTCTGTTCTTCCTTGTACAAGTTTGTAAATACTTCTGTATTCGCCCAAGCATTGTCATTATGGTTTGCTCTAACAGAAAAATAAATCCTATTTTTGTTAAATTGAGCTTTCCTGCTTTCAGATTTTTTTTCCAGAGAAAATAATCTCTGAGTCAGAACATCAGCTTCACTAAACTGGCTGGGTTTAAATGCTTCCCTGCTGAGAGTTACTAGGCAACATCTCATTTGGCTTTACCTATAACAGACTGTTTCCATTCTCCCCACTTTGGTTGCCTCAGTAATAAAAAGGATGTGTTCATTTACTAGTGTAGTCTTAAATCTTTTCAACGGACCTCTATTGCACTGAATTTACTTTTAGTCTTTCTGTCTTGGAGCTCTGCAATTTTCCATTCTCCTGTACTTTCTGCAGGAGAACTTTACAATTCCGTAACTTTTAAAAACATCAGAGACAGCTATTGCTACAGCCAACCTACACCAGAATGGCACAAAGGCCACCAGAGGTGTGAAGCAGCTTGAATGAAGCAGACGCTGGCTGCTGGTTTTACGTAGTGTCACAGAGGGTGAAAGTCACATTGTCATCAGAGGTGTCTGTTAACAGCAACAGCATGGTGCTTGCTGTGCCTGTGCTGCACCGGGCTCTGCCACGCACAGGTGCCCTTGAATCACCTCCTGCTGTCCCCTGCCTGCTCTGACCAGACCATACATACCCACTCTGCTCTCAAGTGTCTTCACAGGTTGTACAGAAATTAGCATCTTCGCATGCTCTGAATTCATGTGCCCTCACATACTTTCATCTGCTATTTGGTTTTCTTAAAATCTGTTGCAAAGCTACCGGAAGGGATGTTTGACCTTTAAAGGCATTCTTTAGTCAGGCAGCCCTCTTCTTGCCTTTTCCAAAAGGACAGGGTTCTCTCGGAAAGGAGGAAGGTGTTCCCAGCTGTACTCCTGTGTTCAGCCAAGTGCTGGTGGAGAAGCTGGGACTTGCCTTAGGACAGTGACTTTTGGTGGGATACCAGATGGAAATGCTCCTCATTTCTGCAAATGGCAGAAAGTAGAAGAGAGCTGGCAAAATATCTGGTTTTTTCCTATCCCCAGAGATACCAGGTCTCACAACACCTTTTATGGATGAGAGTGCCACACAAACAAAACAGACCAAGAAGCTGACAAAACAAGTGTCCACACAGACGTGTGCAAACCACGCTCAGTTTGGTACCTTGGATTTACATGTTTGGTGGAGATCAACTCTTAGTGAACGGGCAAGTTAGTAGCTACTATTGACAGAGGAATCTTACCTGGAGAGAGCACATTTGTTTTACACCTATAAACATAATTGTGTGCAACCGGATGTTTGGGATCGGGAACAGTTGGTGCCTCCTCACTCATGTGGCAGGATTACCTGAAGAAAGAGATACATAATCATATGAACAGACCCATGTTTTCAAGAACAGCCCTTGACCTGCACTACACTGATACGTCGCCAAGAAAACACAATAAAGCCCCTGAGAAACTAGACACTGAGCTAAGCAGCCTTGTTCTGCTCCAGATGAAACAGGGAAAAAGGAGAAAGTTTGTCGTTGATCATGTGTATAATCAAGAGTAATGGCACATCACCTTTAAACTGCTGGACATTCGGGACCTCTGACCAAAACTTTGGGGCAGTGTACTTCATTATCTTCTGTGTCTGTGGTACCAACCACACGAGGACAGATCCCAACTAAAGGCCCAAAGTGTTTTAAGATCATGAATTATGAAGACCGATAATAATGGAAGACGCTGTTAAAGAGTATCATAGGCTACAAGAATTTCCTCATGTATCTGCAATGACTTTGTTCCACCGTAGGGAGTAATGAGCAGTTGCTTCTCTGAGCTGAATATACTCTGCCAGGCAACTGCAGATTTATGTTCCACCCTTCACATCTGAGAAGTTTTTCAACATGATTATTTCATTAATTAGTTTCAATTATGATACTTTTTATCCCCTTGTGTTTTTAAATAACCTTTCTATAAATCCTAATTGAGGTTTCTACATAATTCTTAAGAGATTTTAACATCTTAAATAAACTATTTGAAGACTTTCTTAGTCTTTACAGCATGTCTACAAGGCAAGTAACTATTCTCGATTTTACTGAGAGAAAACTCAATGAGAAGAATTTCATTGACTTGCTCAAGACTTCAAATTAAATTTGCAGCCAAGCCAGAATAAGACTTTGCATGGCTCATAACAGCATCCATATCTTCAGACCCTGCTTTTTCTGAAAGAGAAAGTTTTGGTACTTGATTGTTTTGGAGGGTGAGAGTGTAAATTATCAAAAGGGAGTAGGTCAACTTACCATATGTTTTTCCAGCTATGGTATTAAAACCGAAGCTAAGCCAACTTGGGCAACTTTGATTCATAAAGAACAACACTTGACCTCTTTCTCAGAGGGAAGATGGTAAGGGCTTGGTCAGAAATTAGAGAAAAGAATGAAAGAAAATAGGAAAGAATGAGCAGGTTACTCTTATATTACTAGCAACTTCACTCTCCTTCCACCAGAAATCATAATGCCCATTATTTTAGCCATGTACAGAGAACTGTAGTGATGCTCTTTTCTGTTGCACCATGCTGCAAATAATTTGGATTCCCTTTTAAGCTTGTGGACAGCCTAGTCTGATTTTGGTCAGAACAAGAGAAGAAGGGAGACTTTTCTCAGAGCAAAAATAGGATTTTTGCCACACTTGAACATGTCCAGCATGAGGTGGTTCAGAGGCAGCCTGCATGAGAAGGAACTGAAAAACTCTCAGCTTGGGTTTTGCTTTTTTCCCTGACTATTTTGCTAGTACTCCTAAGGACGTTTGTATTTTCTGGTCTTAAACCTTGGGAATAAGTCCTGTCACCACGCAACTCAACTCTCTCCTCTCCCATTCACTTAATGACTTTTTGCACTGGGCAGCAAAGTGTTTTAAACCATACTGCTGTGCCTATCCCATCTCCTGAAACACCCAAGTGAGGGTAACACTACCCTCACAGCAAGTCATGTACTGCTCAGTCACCCTCACGGATTTCACAGCTCTTCACACACAAGTGATGCCTCGCCCCAGCCCTCTGAGGTAGTCATGAGCCACGTGTCACAGAACAGGAAGCTGAGGGACAGCTGTGGGAAGTGACTCGCCCACAGTCCCCTGGGGCAGGACAGGGAAATCTGATTAAAGAAAGGGTTCTCAGAAGCTCTCCAAGTGTGAGCTGCTGCCAAAATTCACAAAGGAAAAGCAGTTTAGAAGCAAAGCTCTTTATTAAAGAAGTGCCCAGATTTTTTCAGGAGTAAAAGAATTTGTCTCAAGGCAGGTGTGTCCATGAGGGCTGGTTTTTGTAGCACTGAGGAATTTGCGTGGAAGAGATTGGCAGCTTGCCATGGGGCAGAAGAAAGAGAAATTCATGCCCATTATTGTGCTCACTTTTACTGTCTTCTCTTTTGTTATTTTGTTTTCGTGATTTTGTTTTGGTTTTTTGTTGTTTTTTTTTTTTTCCCGTTGCTCTGTGGTATCCTTCCTCTCTCCTCAGAAATCCCATTGTAATATCCCCTGGTCTCTGGCTTTTTTGACTGCACTCGCCCTCACCATGTTCCACACCCTCCTAATTCCACACTCAGTTCTCTCCCCTTGGTGCCAGAGAGATGAGCAAGCATGTGGTCCTGCACCCATGTCTGCAGCTCCCTGCCCGTGCTGGAAGTGACTGTGGGGATCTGGCCTGCAGGCTCTGGGCAGGTTGGCAGAGCAGACATTGGCCGTGCTCATCCTGCTCGCCTGCTTTGCACGCACAGTTCGACATTTACGAAGTGCCTTCCAGAAAAACTCATCAGGGACAGAGGAGCTGCCACAGACATCAGGAAAAAGGCAATAAAAAAGTCAAAAGGGATGCTTGAGTAGCCTACTTAGTTCTGGAAACAAAGGTTGAGCTACTCTGCCATATTACTGATGCATGGGATGTAGAAATGGGGACCACAGCCAAGTTATCTTTGCTCAGGTGTCATTTGTGGAAGATCAAAGATGGATCCAGACATCTTGTAATAGCAAGAAGGAACAGGAAAGAATAGCAACTGTTGCCCAACTGCCAAGAAAGAGGCAAAGGCATCACAGAGGAAGGTGCTGGAGTCAAACAGAGATGACAAGAATTCATGTTTTCGTTTTGAGAGAAGTCAGCACTGAAGGATGACAACACAGCTGGGAGATGTCAGCTAAAGAGCTGACTGTGACCTCTCAGGAATGGGAGAGCTGAGATCAACCCTCCCTGGTGTGAAAATCTCTTGGGGACAGTTCTGACAGAGACATGGGATACCTATGCATTTTCTGGGATTATTGAAGGAGAAAGCCTTGTGAAGGGCTAGGATCTGAGCAGAGCTAGAAGCAGGTGTTCACGCTTGGGAAGTTCAGGAGATTGACCTCACTGTTAATCAGAATACCAGCTGCAAAATGAACTCGCATACATTCACTGCCCCAGGAATGACCCTATTCCAATCCAGAAAATGTTCCCTCCTTATTTCAGGCTTTACATTACCTCTTAGTCCTGGGCCTCTCCTGAATGCACTTGGGTATTCATGCTTGGGTCCATTATGAACAAAGATTGTTAAACCTTGTCATGTACAATATGTCTAGCTGGAGTTTCCTTAGGCCCCCAGAGAAGGAAAAAAGGGGCCTCCATGACACTTCTCCTTGGCAATAGCACAAATAGCCTCTGCCTCTGGGCCTGGTCTGTAAGAAGGGCATTTTCCAAAACCAGATCACATGTAACTTTCTATGACCTTGTAGCCTTTAGTTTTCTAACTTTAGTTTTATGAATGAATCTCTGTTAAAAGCGGGGGGTAAATGTTTTTCCTTTGTCCCTCTTTCAGTTTACAAATTTGTCTTCTCCTATAGCCAGCTGTTAAAAGATTGGTTCTGCCCCTGCTTTCACCTTTCCTGTTTTATCAGCTGAGACGTCAAACTGAGGGCCTGACCACTTGGTGTTAAAGATCCATGGCTCTTTTTGTAAGGCGGTGGCCTGGCCAACTCTAGACTCTAAATGGTGCCTTGTCTTACAGTTTGAGTTAGCCTCTCACACCCTAAATTGCAAGGCGTCATTGCCTTGAGCAATGAACAGCTTCTCTGTCCTAATTCAAGGGTGACAGCAGTTAAGCAATAGGTGGAAGAAGCTGCGTATTTCTGACATATGAGCACTACTGAGAGGCTTAATTTGTTTAGCTCTTGCAAATTGTTTGACATGCACAGATGAAAAGGGCTGTAGAAATGCTTATCATGGCTTATTATTTTGGTCCTGTTACTATTCTTATTTCTATTACCCCTGTGCCAGTTTATCTTTTCTGCAAGATTTCACCTTCTTGCTCTACACCTGCCTCAAGAATATGCAGAAATTGCCAACTAAAAAACATTGCCTAAATGGAGAGAGCAGGTGAACTTCTCCAAAGAGACACAGTAAAACTCCTCCACTCTGCCCTTACCATGGTATTTAAACTAAGTCCATTAAGCATCTCTCCACAGATGACTACAGCTGATCAGAGGTGTTCAGCTGTGCTTGTGATGACTTCCAAGCCTGTGACAATCACAGTAGTGGCTGCAGGGAGCTATCCCTCTCTGCCATCAGAACTGTTTTTCTGGATGGAGAAAGACAAACAAGGCAATTTGTTGAGACCATGGCGAGGGGAGGGGGCAGTGGGTGCTGGGGACATGTGATGCAGACAGGATGATGAGATGGGGCTACTCCAAAGCAGGAAGACTTCACAAGATGAGGTATGGTATAGGGAGGAGGTGGGAACATGAAGTGGAGAGTGTAGCATGAAGGAAGTGACATTCAGTCTGAAAAAGGTAACAGGATAGAATTTTGGGATCCTACTCTGTGGAGGTATGGCATACAATTGGGTGGTTTCGAAGAGGGATGGACAGTGACTACTCAGAATCACCTCAAAATACACTTTTAAAAAAAATCTAATATTCCAGAATATTTTGTGAATTTTCCCTTGGAACCCATTGCAGCTCAAATGGCTGCTCTGCAGTGACCTCTGGGGTACGTTTGCTTTCAAACCTGCTGCAACATTTGATCACAGGAAAACCAGCTTCTCCCAAACAGATTATATGGACCTACATTTTCTTCTAAGAGTGGCTTGTGCCACTGCCAGGCTCAAAGTCCTTCTCTACATAATGCCTCATGCAGGGCATGTGTGGAGAAGAGAGGCTTGTTATCTCCAGTTTGCTGGTGCATCAAAGGAAGTTGCAGATGGTCTGCATGGATCTGATCCAATACTCTTTGAAGTCAATGAAACCCCTTCCCTCAATCTCTCATTCAGTTCTCCTCTCTCAGCTCTTTATGCAAATCATAGTCTATTTTGTGTGTCTCTCCAACAAAACCAACGTGTTCCTCCCAAGCTATCTCTTTGTGGAAGCTGATAGCAAACCTTTCAAAATTCTTGGTGTTCTCTTTTTCTGATGAAACGTGACTTGAAAGTAGATTAGCACTATCCAAAGCTGAGGGGAAGAAGCAAGCCCCGACCTTACAAACCTGTTTAAGTACCAATTACTGACAGCTATTATCACTCTGACTGCAGCAGGACTGCTCACCTGGGTAACAGCCAGGAGAAATAGGCCTCAGAAAGGAACCTGCTGAAAATCAGACACAATGCAAATGAATGCAGACCACTTGACAGCAGAAGATTGTCAGGAAGCCAAACTGGAAAGTGCTGGCCAAGCCTAAAATGAAATTGTCTGCATTTGGTAAAAAATAAATAAATAAACAAATAAATAGGAAAATGATGAATGGAAGGACAAGAGTATGCCAATCCTAAAAAACTCAGGAGGAAACTGCTCAAAAATTAGGCCAAAATCATAGTAGAGGCTAAACCCACGAAATGGGCAGCCCGAATTGTGATGATTGGGCTACAGTCCTAACACTTTGTGCCTTTTAAGATAGTCCTTATGTATTCATGTGCCAGCAGCCCCTCCTTCTGCCTTAACAATTAAAAATCTAGGATACGGATTAAAGCGATAGCAGGTGGCAATCTGATTGCTATCAGTCTTACATCTGAACCTCTCATTTGTCATATAAGCCCAACAACAGCTGGCTCTTAACCCTGGTTATCCTCATGGCTATTACAACAAGTTCAAAGAAGGTACAGAGGGATGGTCCTCATCTGCACGCTGGCAAGGAGCAAAGGGAGCAGAGGGGTGTACAGGTGCTGTGACAAGATGGAGGGGGCACCATAGGAGCCCCTTCTTCCTTCCCTTCACAGGAATCGCTCGCAGCGAGACCAGGCACCCACTGCCGGGTACCAGCTCCAGCCTTCACCCTGAATCAGAGAGCACTGACCGACATCCCCCAGCCTGGGCAGCACCACAGCAAATAAAAAGCGCCGTTCTTAGCGAGAATTAGCGAGAAAGCAAATTTCTGCCGCTTTCAGGGCCGTTTCAGCGGTATCACGATGTTCCAAGAGGCAGATCCCGGCGATAATCCGAGCGGTGGTCACGAGGTGGCGGCAGAGCCCCGAGGCCGGGCCCTCACGGCTCCCGGGCCTGGATGGGCCTGGAAAAAGGTGGAAAAAAGTGCTGTGATGTGAGTTTTGGGGATGTCTGTGCTCACGCTTAACGGAAGTCTGGCGGTTTTGGCAGCCAGGTACACCGTAGTTTCCTTGTGAACAGGTTGCGCTTCCACCCTGGAGTGCAATCCAAGCACAAACTTAGTCGTAAGAGTTCTGTGTGGCATTGGCCTCTGTAGCTAAGAGGTGGATGCTGGCATGCCATCAGTATCTTCTCTGCTGGCATTTGGTGGGAGACAGTAACATTTGAAATGAAGAGGGGCAGAGCTTGGGCAGGGAGAGAGAAGAGGGAGCAAAAGGCACAGGGGAGTATAGGGCAGGGGAGGGAGGGAAGGAGACACCAACTGAAGTGGCTGGACAGGGGCTTCAGCAAGTAACTGGGATTAGTGAGGGAAGAGAGTGGGGTTGCATCATAGAATCATAGACTGGTTTGGTTTGGAAGGGATTGTAAGTATCATTTAGTTCCAACCTCCCTGCTGTGGGCAGGGACACCTCCCACTAGCCCAGGTTGCTCAAAGACCCATCCAACCTGGCCTTAAACACTTCCAGGGAATGGAGCATCCACAGCTTCTCTGGGTAATCTGTTCCAGAGCCTCACCATCCTCACAGTAAGGAATTTCTTCCTAACACCTAATCTAAACTTGCCCTCTTTCCATTTGAAGCTGTTATTGCTTGTCCCATTGCTGCATGCCCTTGTAAATAGTCTCTCTCCATCCTTCTTGTAAGCTCCTTTCAGGTACTGGAACGCCACAGTTAGATCACCCTGAAACCTTCGTTCTTCCTGTCAAAACAATCCCAATTCTCTTATCCTTCCCTTATAGAAGAGATGCTCCATCCCTCTAATCATCTTCATGGCCCTCCTCTAGACTTGTTCCAACAGGTTCATGGGGACTGTGCTGGGGACCCCAGGGTTGGATGCAGCACTGCAGGTGGGGTCTCACCATAGTGGAGTAAAGGGGCAGAATCACCTCCCTCACTCTTCTGGCCGTACTGCTTTGGATGCAGCCAAGGATACAATTGGTTTTCTGGGCTGTGAGCACACATTGCTGGCTCATGTCCAGCCTCTCATCCAACAGCACCCACAAGTCCTTGTTAGCAGGGCTGCTCCCCCAGCCTGTATTGATACTATGGGTAACATCATCTCTGAGGATTCAGCAGAGTTGTTGTTACTACCATGACAGCTTAAAGCAATGGGTATATGTTCACCAGGTAAACCCAATTTGCATCTGATAACGAGAAAGAACTGGAGATGCTATAACCAGAAATACACCTTAAAATGTGTTATTGTCCCTCAGCTATTATTCCTAAACAATTACAGACCTCAAGAATCCAAAATATAGAGAGATGGCATCTCTGCCCACTAAAAAAAGGACAATCTAGTGTGTGAAACACCAGGCAGAAGCCCTGGGAATGCAGGAGCTGAGCTGTGAAGACCTGTGGAGGATTTGCAATGAAAGTTGGCATGGCAAAAAGAGGGCACAGAATTCACACGTGTTGCCCTAAGCCTTTATGTGCCAGCACACAGGGCCAGCACTTGCTGCCCAACCCCACAGCCGTAATTAAGGGATTCCCACTCTCCATGAACAGGTGCAGCCCCACCCAAACAACAAGGCTGCAGACAAAAGATTACAAATAAGGCTAAATCCCTCTACTGTACATTGCAGTGGTGAGCAGGGACAGGTGGCCTAGGGTAATTCAGGTTCAGTCCCCATGCTGGGGTGGGAAACTGCAGCAGCTCATGTGGATCTGATAACCCGTTGTTGGCCCTGTTGATTGGAAAGCTGATGGAGGCATGGATTAAATTAAACAGCCTGTAAGCTACTGGCAGTGGAATTATTCCTACAGATTTATGACAGCTTGCAAATAAAGGCACAGATGAGGGAGAAGCTGCTTTCTCAAGCTACCCCTTCCTCACCCGTACTCTCTCATTCGTTCATTCATTCAACTATAATTGATCATAGAGGTCTTGTACATTAGATGAGCCCAAGTGTATGCATGCAGGGGATTTACAGTGGTCACGCACCTTTGGGACTTGCTATGTCCAGAAGAGGTCTTGAGCATTTTGGTAACCCCCCCCCAAAAAAGGCAATTGTCATCTGATGTGATATTTGTTGTTTTCTAAGTTTATTGCATTTGCTGTTGAGTTAGGTATGTCCTGCCACCACTGTCTGTAGATTTGAAAGAAGGTTTTAACATGGCTCAGGGCTATGAGCAGCTCATGTAAATTTCCAGTTTCCCAATTTATACTCCATGGTGCATCTGCCTTGGGTGCATGTGGCTCAGTTACCACAGATTAGGGTGTGAAAGCAAGCTTTCATGTAGTTATCCTCACCTGGGAGTAAGTGAAAGGCTGTTTTCTGCATTTAATAGATAGGGCTGAGTTATAAAACCCTGGATTGCTCTGAATCAAGAAAAACACCCAAGCTAAAGTTTAATCAGTGCAATTTCTCTTGGTAGTTGTTAGAGAGCTGTAAGCATGTAGAAATGCTCCAGCAGTAATTTGAAGTAATTAGCTTCCTACATGGGGTGTCTTCAGTGGTGCTGAAAATCAGCCAGACCAAGCATGAGCCAGACTGGGTGCAAGGCACTTAAGTAATTCAAAACTCTTGTTAGGCATTTGAATAATTTAAATGTTGGAATGCCTTGAAAAACATGTAGCTGCCTAAATATTAGTCCTTTAACTGCAAGGTATTTTTTTTTATCCTTCTGGATTTTTTTCCCCTTCTGTTACCAGTGGAACAAGAGTGGCATCTTCAAAGGCCACCAGACTCCATCTTAAAAAAGTTCCCTCCTGAGGGTGTTTTGTTTTACCCATCTTTTCCCCTTGACTATTAATGAACACCATAAGGTGTTATACTTAGGAGTGCAGTTACTTTCATATGGATATAGATGCCCTATCCCATTTGGATGCTTTCAGGTATCCCACATGGATAGCCTGAATGGAAATTCCAGCTGAGCCTCCAGGAAGGTGCAGATCTTCTGTTGATCCTGTGTCATGTCTGCCAGCCCCAAGTACTGTATAGTCCTGGATACTAGGTAGTAACAGTACTAGACCATATATGTCGTATTCCTGAATCCCTCTCCTAATGAGTGTCCAGCTCTTGATTGGATGAAGATAAAGTTAATGATGACTCACTCCCTAAGTGACTTGCTTGAGGATATTGATGCCAGAGGCATGTGTTTACAAGCCCAAAAAAGAGCAAAGAGGATCCTGGGAAGTATAAATCCATCAGCGTAACCATGATAATTTGAGTCAATTATTAATCAATTTGTAAGCACATAAGTGATAAGAAAGCAGTAGAACATATTGGTATGGATTAATCAAGAACATATCACTTCCAATTAATTCAGTGTCCTTATTTGAAGGACTAACTAACCAAGTGTATGAAGAGATAGATGTGATATATGTCAACTCTGTTAATGTCAAAACCCTTGACTCTTCTGACAAACAAAACCATGTAATGAGATCTCAATAAAATAGAGATTAGAATGAGCAGATAATGTTTGAATCATTCAAAAGTGCTCATCCACTGTCGAAGCTGGATGTGCCCAGTGGGGTCCTGTGGGTATCTGTTGCAGCCCCGATGTTTTCAACAATAAATAGGCTACTGGAAAAAAGGGTGCACAATTCAACTCTGGAGAGCACTGGCTGGGAGAGGCTGAGAGAGGTTGATTTGAAGAACAGGATCAGGACTCACATTGATCTTCACAGATTGGAGAGCTTGCCTGAAATCAATAAGCTGCACTGTAATAAGACAAGTACAAAATGCAGTCTTGGGACAAAAGACAGATCAAATGTGTGAAATGTGAAATGAAGAATAACTGATAAGGCAGCAGTAGGGCAGGAATGGATCAGCTGGCTGTTGTGAACCATGCACCAGGTAAAATGGGAGATGCAGAAAAACAAATGTCATTTGGGGATATATTAACAGCAGTGTTTTGGGTAAAACCCTGAGATAATTATTCTGCTCTACTTGGCACTGGTGAGGCTTAGCCTAAGTGCAGTGTCTGGTTTTGGACACTGCACTTGAAGAAATGGTACAGAGAAATTAGCAGCTAACAGCATAAAAATGTTAAGATGTTTAACAAGTGCACATTGAAGAGATATGGATTTGTTTAGTCTTAGGAAGAGGTCACTGAGAGGAGACATGAAAACAGCCCTCCTTATGAGAAAGTTTCTCATGGAGTAGAATGCACAATGTTTTCCCATGCCTATTGGAAGATGAGCATATGAGAAGAGCTACCAGGCTAGGTAAAACAGTACTTTTCATGTGTGGACAACTTCCAAAGAAAATGCAGCATCTCCTTGTGTAGATGTTTTTCATGTCCCTGACTTGGTTAATAATTTGCCACAAAGATAAAAGCCTCAGGGCTAAATGGATGCAGAGATGTGGTTTTGCAATGCCTAAATTGTAGGTGCTGGGCATGCAGCCCCAAGGCTCCTGGTAAAGTGAAAGGCAGGTGATCAAAAAAGAATGTAGGAGTGACCCAGTGGACTCAGTAAGGAGCCAACAAATGTCTAACTCTGGGCTGGATAAAAATGTAACTGCACTTAGAAGCGGGGTTTGAGGGATCTGCATTGGAAATCCTTTCCTGGAACTGAACAACCATGGCAGGTCAGCCATTCCTGTTAAAAATCATCATTTTAACATCATATTACAGCCAAGACTATTCAACAAAACACCAACAGTGTAGAGTGTCTCCTTGTAAGAGACACTTGTGGGGCTAGATGGTAGCTGATGGGAGATTCCTGAGGAATGTGGACCCATAAGGTGAGTTTAAGCCTTTGGTTTTTCCTGCATCTCGAAGTCCTACCTCTTTCCAAGACAAGAATCATTAATTTAAGACTCATCTCTACTAAATAGTATCTAATAATGTTAATAAAAATACTTGTTGTTTGAGTTCTAGAATCCATTAGACAAATTCATGGAAGGGAGAGAGAGAGAAATGTATCAAGAGCTCTTATACACATGAAGCTATGCCATGGTCCAGGTCTCACAGGTCTTATGGACTCAACAGAAAATTTTTCATGAAGAGCTGTAGAGCAAAAGAAGGACTCTGCTGTTTGTAAGTCACAGAGCAGGAAATGCATCCCAGCATGGAGGGGGCTTTAAAAATCATCAGAGGAAGCCTAGGACTGTGAGTACCAGAGTGGCGAATAAGGAGTGAAATGCAGTGTTAGAGCGTCACACATTAAGGACGTGGGGTAAGAACGTGTGCTATGGCTGTGGTCTTGATAGGCCTTGCCAGATAGAGGAGGAAAAAGACCTTGGGGCACTAGTTAATGGCAAAGTGATCGTGAGCTGATGAAGGAACATGGCCATGAAAAAGGTAAATACAACCCTTGCAGTACAAAGTGAGGGATTTTGGCAGGAAGACAAGTGCTGACGGCATTCTCCAAGGAGCTGTGAGAGCTCTCCTGGACAGCTGTGTACCATTACGGTTCTGGTTGTCCCAACAGATAACTCATATGACGAAAAGGGCGGGGAAATGTGGTAAAGAATGGGGGAGTCTAATTCCAAGCTTCATTTTCTTGCCCTGGCAAAATGAGAGCTGGGAAGGAGCATGGTGACTGTATATAGACCTAGGGGAAAATCCCTTGAAGACTGAAATCTTTCATAGGAACCAACACAACAGAAGGACATAAACCAGTGAGGGTTCAAGGGAAGAGGACAGAAAATTAATGGAATCTCTAACCCACCAAAAGGAGCAATGACTGGAAAACCTTGTTTCTATTTAATGTAGAGCTGGTTTTGTTTATGGAAGAGACGATGAGACACGGGTATTTAACAGAATAAGGAAGGGCTCTGTTAACCACTGGGATAGGAGCCTGTTCCCTGAGGCGGCTGGTTGGGTTTGTTGCTGTCTCATTCCGCTGTCATGCACTAAAGGGGTCACTGCGCCGTCCCCGTCCAGCAAAACCAGCACCCGACCACCCCGCACGGTGGCTGCCTTTTCCTCCGGCCTTCTCGCATCCCGAGCAGGGCAGGGCAGCCTCGGATGACCCCACAGGCTGGGCACGGCCGCCCCGGCCCCGCTCGCACCTGAACCACTCCCGCAGCCGGCAGAGCGTCGAACCAGGCCATCTCCGTTGATTTAAATGATATTAGCTTTGAGCCCTGCCATTGACGGGTCAATTTAGAAGCTGATGAAACAGTAAATTGTTGGTGGAAACGTAGGGAGCTTTGTGCTTTGCCAAGCAGGTGCCTGGCGGTTTTAGTCAAGGATTGGTAAATTTACAAGAGCGCAGTGAACGTGCCCTCCCCAGGCTATTGTGAAATTCAGGGGCGAACAAAGGAGAACGTGAATATTCACACAGCCGCCTTTCAGCGTGTGGCATTGCTCCGCAATGTTTAAAGCGCTGCACTTTTTTTTTTTGGGGGGGGGGCGGTGGAGGGAGGGGTTGTTTTGTTTTGTTTAGGAAAAAACCTACCAACACTGTTCTCTCCTCTTCGAATCAGAAAGTACCTGTTTGCGCTTTAAAGGACATGGAAATCATCCGTGAGCAACCATATAATTTGATTTGCTAAGCAATCTGCGAGGCGATTGCACATCATTTATAATGTTCATTGAGCATTTTGCTTAATTGTGTCTCTTTTTGTAAAGGAAGCACAGCCCCCTCCCGGCTGCGGCCGGCACAAGTGGCCAGATTCCCATGGACCCGCGACAACCGCCGGCCCTGCGCGGGGTTTTTCCCAAGCGGAGCCGTTCGCCCACGCACGTCTGGGGGGCGAGAAAAGGGCTCAGGTACGAGCTCGCCTTCTGAACCCCCTCTGCTCACAGCCGGCGGCTTCGGCAGGTGCTGCTCGTCCAGCAGCTGCGGGTGCTCCGACGCGAGCCTCTCGCCAGGGCGGTTGCGTCCGGCGGGCGGCGAGCCTCGGGCTCCGCACGTGCGGGACGGGCCCGGCGGCACCGATGCTGAGACGGGGCTGATTCCCCGTGCCAGCCCCGGCCCGGAAAAGGAGCTCGGAGAGGAGACCTGAAAGCGGCACCAGCAAGGGAGGAAAGACCTTTGATGCACGACCTTGCTGCGATCCCCCTCATCCCGTTCCCCCGCAGGTGCTTTGCAGGGGCTTTCGCGCCTCCTCAAGCCGGGCAACCTGCGTGCAGGTGGGCAGC
The DNA here is from genome assembly GCF_001715985.3 of Manacus vitellinus. Classification (NCBI taxonomy): domain Eukaryota; kingdom Metazoa; phylum Chordata; class Aves; order Passeriformes; family Pipridae; genus Manacus; species Manacus vitellinus. The sequence goes on from NW_021940535.1 coordinate 37,962,106, forward strand.
GACACCGAGCCGCCGTCGCGCCTCTCGGGGCAGGAGTCATCGGCTGCGGGACGGCGTTTGGCGGGACCAGGGCGAGCCCCTCCAGCGGCGACCCGCCTTGTCACGGCCGGCGCCAAGATTCAGTCGTACTCCATGGAGCGAAGAAAGCGAGCCGAGGCGGTGGGACTGGCAGCTACGCCGCGGAGGGGAGTCTCGGCAGCCGCCCGCCCGCACCTTTTTGCCGGCGCGGACGCCCAGCCGCACCATATAATTTGATTTTCACCCGTAGCCACGCAGAATGATTGCAGCTCATTTGTACCATTCAAGCGAGCTTCCTCGGGGGCGGGCGAGGGGGGAGAAGGGCGGGCCGGGGGAGCCGGCGGCACAAGTGTTGGGATTCCCATGGGCTGTGCCTGCTCTCCAGCTTGCCGCGCTGGCACCCCGGCCCGAGCGGCCGAAGGAGGGGGTTTGCAGACACGGTGACCTCCGCGATCTCGGTTTGAAAGAGCCTGAAAGGCGGCCCGCTATGGTGCATTACCAACCCAGCGCCCAGGTACCAGCTCGGAGGGGAGGGCGCGCAGCCGGGCCGACCCCGGCTGCCAGGTGCCGCTCCTCCGCCGGGCGGCGAGGGCCGGGGCCGCCCCGTCGGCTTTGTGGGCGCCGCCCCGCCGAGCCAGCGCTCGGCTCCCGTAGCGTCGGCGAGGGGGGAGCGTTTCTCCTCTCCTTATTTATGGGCCTCACGTGGTGGCGGGGGAAGGGGCGGGCTCACCGCGGCCGCCTCTGCTCCCTCCGCATCCCCGGGCCAGTCTCTGCTCCAGGGGAGCTGCCCGGGTCCCGGGCACCTGCCTCCGGGGATGGTCGAGCTACATGCCCGGGGGATGCCGTGGGCTGGTGGGGCTTTGCTGGCCCACAGGAAGCAAAAGAGCTCCCGCAGACGTGTCTAAGAAGTGGTTTGGGGCCTCCAGTGCCTGGCAGCTCAGACCTGCCCGGTGTCTGGCATACGGGTCTCCTCCCCTCATCTACAGAGCAGGAAAGTTGTGTAAAAGTTTGTTACCATGAAACACATAATCCCCCAAAGTTGCACTAAACAAAGTTTAATTTTGATTATGCTTTCAGTGGTAAAATAATCCTAGAAGTTGCTCAATTAAAGTGCTATTTTGTATCGGGAATTGCAATCAATTTTTTTTTTTTTTTATTTCTGGTAAAATATAATTTGAGCAGATACCAGGCAAACTCTGGTCCAGTCTTTTTAAAATACTCTTGTTTCCTTTCTGCATCAAACATTGCATCTCTGAAAGAGTGCAGCACGCCAAGCTATCCCAGCAGGTGAAGTGGTGAGTTTTATAATCTTGAGGAGAAAATGGCCATACTCGGAATTTGCCCCACTGAGGCTTTATGGACTCAGATATCTTGTTTAATTAAACACTGATAGGATGGGGAGGAAGATTTGAGAAGAGTACTGGGTAATGCCTGCACGGAGGAAGGTGGAACTCTCTTGGCTTATCTTCCCATGCCTGTGGTTTCAAGGCATTGGATCAGCAAATATGCAGGTAATATAAGATTAGAGTTGGATAGGAAACCAAACAGACCTCGGGACCTCAGAGGACCTGGTCTTTTGCCTCAGCTTGAGCTAACAGGATTCGTTATTCTGGAGTATCACATGAGTCTGGAGCTACTTCACGAGACTCTGGACTGAAAGGCAGGGTGTGGGTTGTGGACCTCACCCCTCACCTATGTCGCAGAATCACAGAATCAATCGGGTTGGAAAAGACCCTGAGATCATCGAGTCCAACCTATAACCTCACACCACCTTGTCAACTAGACCATGACACTAAGTGCCACATCCAGTCTTTGCTTAAACACCCCCAGAGACGGTAAATCCAGCACCTCCCTGGAGAACCCATTCCAATGCCCTGTCACTCTTTCTGTGAAGAACTCTTCACCTCGGACCTCACTGCTGCTCCCTTAACGCCACCATTTTCCGTGTCCTAACTGTCAAGGGTAAAACGTAGCAGAAAGTAGAAGCTGGGGCGCTGGGGACGGCGGCGGGGGAGCTCGGGGGCAGCGGGGGCCCGGCAGCCTCTCCCCGCCAATGGGCCAGTGGCGGGGCCGTACTTTCTCCACGCAGCACCCCGGGGGGGGTGCAAACCAGAACGAGCGCTTCCGCATCTCCCCCGGGGGCTCATCCCGCGGCGGAGGGGCTGATCCCGTGTTCCTGCGTGGATGCCCCGAGGGAGATGCTCCCGCCGCGCCCGCCGCTAGGGCAGCCAGGAGCATGGGTGTGATGGTGTTTGTGGTGATCGGGGCAGACCCCTGGAAGGTGCAAAGCCCACCAGGGCCCAAAACCTCGGGCACGGCCCGCCGTGCTCAGCGCGGCGAGCGCCGGCACAGTCCGCGGGCCGGGACTGGCATCCTGCAGAGCCTAGGGGCCGTGCAAGCTTTGCAGCCTCGACGGGGCGACAGACTGCTCCCGATTCCCGGCCCCGTTCTGGCCCCGAGAGCCCTCGAGGGATGGGCTTCCGCGGGCCAGGCACTCTTCTTGCCCTAGAGAAGCAGAGTTTCTGTGGTTTCTCGGTTGTGCTGGGGGGCTCCCAGGCTCACAGAGGAGGTCTTTATCGCCTTCCCGAGCCAGGGTCGGGCTCCATCCCTCGATGAAGCCTCGGTTTACGGGGCCGGGGCGTATACAGCAGCGAGCACTCCAGCAGAGGCAGGGCCAGGCGTGCTCCGGGTCCCCTCGATGTGTGCGCCCTCTCATTCTCCCGGCGAGGGGCATTGCGTGGTCCTGTGGAGTGTCGAAAGTGGGTGCCGGTGGACCAGACTCTGCATGCAGCTCTGCCCTGGCCCCATGTCCCGCCCATTCTCTGGACCTTTAGCACCTCCTGATCCCCGTGAAGGTGGCTGCCAGCTGGACTTGTCGTGTGGTCATTGACTCTGAAGAGAAGGCAACGTGCCTCTTGGTGTGTCGTTCGTTTCCCCCTCCCCTCTCCTCCCCTCCCCTCCCCTCCGGCTCTCCCCCATACTTGTTCTTGCCCTCAGAGAATTGAAATAAGGAAGAGTCAAGCGCTGGTCATATATTTTCTTTGCTGGAGGGTGGTGCGCAGAGATGTCGTTCCGCCACCGCTCCCAGGGAGCAGGAGGGGGCCAGGTGAGACATCAGTGCTGGACAAATATTGAAAGAAGGGCTTTTGCGACACAGGCGGTGCTGGCCCACGTGCGATGCCGTGGCCCAGGCTCCGCTGATACCGGTTCCTGGTTTTTGCAAGTTTCCTTTCGTAACGTCTTAGGCAACTCGAGAGTTGCCAAAGAGGAGAGAGGAGCCTTTCCTGCGCCTCAGGCAGTTCCTTCGGGGACGGTCAGTACTCATTTCTCACATGGAATCGTTCATCTTTAAAGCCGCCACTGCCGCAGGGGCGAGGGCTGAGTTCGGCACAGATTGGGAATCGCTTCTGCCGGGCGTCGCATCAAGCGGCGAGGAGGCGGGGAGCGATGTTTCATTGCCCGCGCACCCCAGCAGGCAGAGCACCTGCCGTGCCCGGCTCAGGGTTCTCCCTGCGCGAGTCCAGTCCCACGCATTGCTTACCTCCCCTGAGGCACTGCTCACAAATTTTCCACACCGGGTCTGAACGGTTTCAAGACAAGCTCCGGGCCCCCAGCAGTTTGGAAACAGTGGGTTCCCAAATATCCCCCTGCTTCCCTTTGCACTCCCATCGCACTCCCATCGCTGGGAGCTGCCGGGCCGGCCGCGAAAGTCCCGTCGGTCCTGACGGAGCTGCCTTGCAGGGGCGGACAGACCTCACAAACTGACTTCCCAGACCACCTGCCTGAGTTTTGTGGCCCAGTGGTGTCGTGCCGCCTCCACAGTGTGACATTGGCAGCCCGGTGCTGTAGGGCTCACCCCGGCTGTGCGGTACCGTCGTGCGCCAAAGCAGAACGGGCACAGCTAACCCTGGGGAAGGGGGAAAGATTCTGGCGTGGTAAATGGGCTGGGGTCCCCCAGCGTCTCTGGGCACGCATTGTGCTTGAATCAACAGGAGAGATCCTCTTCTCTTTCTTACCCCCAAAGCCTTCAGATACTGCCGTCGGGGAGGTGCTTCACCACCGCGTTGACGAGAGGTGCCCCTGGAGCCTGTCACGTTATCAGGGACAGGGACAGACCGTGGTCAAAACGCTGCGCTTGAGAGAAGGCTGGTGGCAGAGGTTTTGCGGAAAAGAGCTTGTTTTGGGGTTTTGCTCCTCCTCAGGATCTGGCGGCACTTAGCCTGTCTGACCTGGGCAAAATGCTGCAAGATGGACTATGAGTCAGCGCAGGAGTGTGTGTGTGTATGTGAGCCTGTGTGTCTCGAGTGGGTGCAGCGATATCAGGAGTCACTCGACAAGGTTTGCTCATCAGCTTTCAACTGCCCGACTCCAGCCAGAGTGTGGCAGGAGCAAGGACTCGCCATCCCATAGGTGATGACTCCTTGGGCATGCAAGAGAGGGAACAGAGCCAGCTCCGTGGCCCGGAAATTCCCCCGAAATCACCTCAGTGTTGCTAGGGTTTTGTTTTCTTCTTTTTTTCGTGTGTTTCGCGGTAGGAATTACATGGATCCGAGAGGGATGCACGGTATATGTCAGATTTATACTTGTGTTTCTGGCTGTGGTGCTCCACCCGTAGCATTCAAGCCAGGCAGGGCGGGAAGGAGCCGGCCCATTTGCTTTTGGAAAAGGAGATTGTCCAGCCGCAGGCATGGTCCGGCCACAGTGGAGAAGGACAGGGCTCGCGTTCAGGTGTATATCAGGGGGACAATAGGACCGCGGGCAGGAGCACAGGGACGTCACCTCGGCAGCGCAGCACAACTGTGGGACCGGCTGTGGATGAGCTGGCGGCTCCCGGGGGCCATGGGGATGCAGGGGTGGTCGTGGGTCGTGGGCTTCCCCGGACCACGCGACACCTCCACCCCCCCTAGCAGCCTCAAGGGCTGGGCACGGCATGTCCCTGCCCTGTTAGCAGCGCCTCACGCCCGTGAGTCGCCAAGCATTTGCCCTCCCAGCGCTGAAAGTGCAAAGGAGGGACAGGGATGCTCGCGTTGTAAGGGGGCAGCGCGGCCCCCCGGGAAGCCCCGGGGCGGGGAAGGGGAAGCATCGCTGCTCCCTGCGGTGCTGAAGCTCTGTTTGCTCTCTCAGGTGGGTCTTTCGTCTCGGTGGGACAGGGCTGTTTGGGAGCAGCGATCCGAGGGCGAGGGATGACTGCCAATCTACGGCTGGGGACACCGAGAGGCCTCCTGGCCGTCGTGCTCCGTGCCACTCGGAGCGGTCCCCACCAAGCTCCGGTGGGCAGCGAGCTGGGCGGGAGCCAGCCATGTGCCCCGGCCGCACGGCATGTCAGCAGCAGCTCTGAGCGGCATGAACACGGTCACAGCCCAGGAGACCGAGGAAAGGGATTATTCCCCGCGCTCGACGCTCGTGAGACCGTATCTAAGAACTGCGGGCGGTTTTGGGACAGCCGCTGCAGCAAACAGCCGTGAGAGGTGAAGGGCCGACGAGGCAGAGGAAGCTGGAGCAGCTGCCCGGGGCGGGAAGGCTAAAGGAGCGGGACTGGCTCAGCCTGGGGCAGAGGCGGTGTCGGAGGTATCCCGCAGCCCTGCGGGCATGGGCATACAGAAGCCTGGCTCTTGGCAGAGGTGCATGGTGCGAGGTTGAGGAACGACGGGCAAGAATGGCAACAGGAGTCCGGATGTCGAGGTCCCTGGTCCCGCTCTCCGGCTGGACGTGAACGGGGAGCTGCATCGCCGTTGCATGGTCCCTCTATGGACCACTCTCTGAGTTTACTCCTCCCGGGACGGGTGGCAGCTGTTCCCCGGCCACGCGTGGGAGCATTCCTGGCTTCGCGCAGAAGTCTCCACCTTCCCTTCTCGTTTTTTCTCGTGGTCCGTCTGCAAGCGGGACTTTCTAAGTTGTTCTTGCAAAGCTCTTTGTTCCCTCCCATGACTCACGCGTTTCCCTGCCGTTATCACGGCGATGTCAGTGCCTTTGAAGTCGAGTCATTTATTACTTTCCCGGAGCTGGCCCTGTCTTACTCTACTGATAGAGCCGGGTATGCTTCTACTCGGAGTTTGATCTCTGCCCGCGCTGGTGGCACACTGGAAAGTCACTTTCGATAAACCTCGACAGACTCTGCCGGACAAACTATTGCAGCGCTAATGACAGAGATAATCCTCTCCTAATCTGCCGAGTAATCCATTTCACCCCAGTGAGAATTTTTAAGGCTTTAATCAGTGAGAGTCAGTTAGGGAATTATTAACAGAGACTCCGCTGAGCAAGCTTGTCCGGAGAGGGCAGTGGGAGAGGGAAAAGGAAAAACGCAACAGGGCCCAATGAGGTCAAAATCGATGCATGGCCGGGCGCAAGAGCTGACGTGATGTATTTTGATGTTACGATAGAATTGCCTTCAGTTCGAACGCCGCGAAAAACCCCGCGCCATCGATCCCCCCTATGCCCGCTCCGACTGGCGGTCCCGGGGGAGCGGGG
>NW_021940535.1:37969954-37971225 GCF_001715985.3 Manacus vitellinus
TCTCCCCCCTGTCCCCCAGGATCTCCCTCCCCGAGCGACCCCGACTACGGACTCCCCCCTCTGGCCGGTCACTCGCTGTCGTGGACTGATGAAAAGCAGCTCAAGGAACAAAACATCATCCGGACAGCCAAAGTGTGGACCCCCGAGGACCCGCGGAAGGTGAACAACAAACCCTCCGTCAACGACATCGAGAACGAGCCCCCCTTTGACTTCGTGGCGTGAGGCGTCGCGCGGGTGGTCCCCACCCCCGCCCTCTCTGTACATGCTGTATGTAGAGACCTATATTGTAAATGGAATTTAAGATTCAGACTCTAAGGGCAATCAACTTTATTTATCTATTTATTATGGAGTAGTGATAATGAGGTAGAATCGTCTGTTTTCATTATATAATTTATATAATTTATCCTGATTTTTTTAAGATATGCAATAGGTTTATTCCACCAGCACCTTTTTTTTTTCTTGAGGGGGGAGGGAAATATGCCAGAACCTGTGAAAATAATTTATTGCCGCACGTGGACTCTTCCTGTGTTTGTTAATAATAAACCGAATTATTCCTTGTGGAGCAGTGTATTTGTGGGAAGCGGCTGCCGAGAGCCCCACCACATCCCGAGGATGAACTCCCGGCTTGGTCCCCAGGCGGGTTGAGCCCCGGGACCCAGTGGCACCCTCGGCCCAGATGCTGGCTCCACTCTGCCCCATCGCCGGCTCAGGCTGCTCTTATAGCGTCGGGGGGACGGGGACGGGAGGGGGCATACTTTCCCCTTCTCTCCTCCCCTTTGACGTCCTCTCCTGAAGTGCTTCCAACTGATGTCTTTGTCTACCTCTAGGAGGTCCCCTCCTTTCAGTGCCTCTGCGCTGCTTGTGGTTTCCAGCTGGAAGATCCGAGCCCCCAAACACCAACTTTGCGAGGGTGTGTGTACCCCGCCGCCGCCTTGTACCCCCGACCCCGCCGCTATGGGAATGGGCGCTCCCTCCAGAGCCGCACAAAGCTGTTCCCAAAAGTGCCGGTGAGGGAAGGGCCAGGCTTGGGGGCCGGGCAGGCTTGGTTCCCGCGGGTATGTGGCTCCGCGCCGGAATCCTGTCGGCTGCCCCGAGCCTTCCGCGGTTCTTGCACCGGCTGCGCCTGGGAAACACTCCTCGCCCTGGGGATGCCGCTAGTAGCGGGGAGGGGGCAGGGGTATGGCAAAGCCATCGTGCAACTGGTGGCAGAATCGCTCTAGTAGCCCCAGCTCAGCGTGCCCGGCTGCGGAGGAGACGGCTGTGCTGCACCT
>NW_021940535.1:37971625-37972830 GCF_001715985.3 Manacus vitellinus
GTGCTAATTTTCCCGTGGCACCCGCGGCTCAGCCCCGACGGCTCGGCCCCCGGCAGAGTCCCAGATGCCCGGCCCGGCCCACGGCCGGAGCAGAGCTGTCCCTGCGCAGTGCCCAGGCGGATGGGAACGGCCCTGGTGAGCCAAGGTATAATTATAACTCATCATATACTGTACATCTTTCCCTCTCCCTCCTTTTTTTTTCAAAGCTGCCGCAAAGTGGGAGCAATATGTTGCATGCATGCTAATTGCATTAACCTAGTTAGACACATTTAGTTCCCTAGAGCGGATGGCATGGATCTATTCCAATAGCAATTAGAGGAGCTACTTACCCACACAAACACGCCGAGGCTGGGCCGGGGCGGGGGTTGGGGGGGGGTCATTGCTTTTTTATTTGCTCACTTTTCTTGTGATCCCGGGCTGCGACGGGGCTGACCGGCCGCAAGCCTCGCCCCGTCCGGCAGCGGGCGGGAGGCGGACGGCACCGGTGTCATTGAACTTAAACGGGGCTCTTTGAGAGAGAAAAAGAGCCGACCTATAATTCGATCTTGTCCTGTATTAGGACCTCATTAAACACAGAAAGTCGCTTTTGCACAAATGCTTCCATCAGGCATGTAATCTCATTACACTCATTAGAAAGTCAAATGTTAGTCGGACTTCAGCTTAATTATAAGTTATGGAAGTGTTGTACCGTTTCCTTCTGTGTATAGCCTCGTCCGTCTCAATTGGCTTTGGTGATGCAGTCCCCCACAATTAAAACACTACAATCATTGTTATGTGGCACCTTTTCTTTGGCGTGCCACTTTTTTGTGATTCAATGCTTCAACACATCCTTTAGTATGGTGCAGATGAAGCGGAAGAGCCGGCCTTCGCATGTAAAGCACCAGGGTCTCTATCTTGTCACTCTCCCGTCTTGACTTGGCAAGTCCCTTTAAATTCAATCTTCAAAGAGACTGACAGCTCCTTTTGACTGACTCATCATCCATTCACCCCAGCGCCGCGCTCCTGCGACAAAATCCGCCGCACAGGGCAGGAGGGAACTGCCTGTGCAGGTCCCCTCGTCCGGAGGCACCCGGAGGGATTCGCGGCTCCCGCAACTCTGGCTCGCAGTTTTTGCGGCAGCCTTGGGGGGTTTGCTGGTGGGCAGCACGGCTCGGCGCGGTACGGACCAGCGTGAGGAAGGCGCGACTGACAGCCACGAAACCCCG
>NW_021940535.1:37977378-38023882 GCF_001715985.3 Manacus vitellinus
TGCCGGAGCTCCGGGCCCTGCGGGGCCGAGTCCAGCTAAGCCGCGCCGTTCTGGGCTGGGCCGGGGCGCAGAGCTCCGGCCGCGGACACAAGCGCGGTTGACGGGTTGAAATAAACTGCTAAACGCTCCGAGATGAGTTTTATCCCGCGTTCAGCAAAAGTTTTCCAAACGGAGTCTGGTTAAACAAACAGTTAGCCCTGTTCCCGCTCCCGCTCTCCCTCGCTCTGTGATGATTGATATTTTTTATTCAACCAACTTTTATTTACCTTGCAAAAATCTTGGGGACAAATGTGATAAATTACAGATATGCAAATTTCTTTGAATGGCGTTGTAAGTGTGTCTCGCTGGAGCTGAATAAGTCCTTGCAAGTCGGTCTGCGCGCACTCAGGACCCCAGGGAGCTGATCAAAGCACCCTTTCTCTTTCATCCCCAGTATTCTCCTCCAAACTATTTCGATACAATATGTTTCCATGATGCACTTAATGTGCTAGGGACACAGAACTCATTACAACCTAGCTAGTTCTGCCGACCCCTTTGTTCAGAGGCATAAAGTTAAAAAAAAGGAGGGGTGGAGGGGGGGAGCTCTGCTAGTTGCCAGCTTTCTGAAATGTTAAAGCATGCGTCATTTTTCACCAGGTCTCGTCTTGATATCCTCAAAAGACAAACTATGAAACCGGCCTCAGCCCTTTCTGGCATTAATTACGCTGCTGTCCAGCCGATCTGTTTTTCCTATTATATGCATTTCTCAGCAGGGATTTTTTTTTTTTTTTGCAAGACTAATGCAGCTGCAAGTCGAAGTATGAATGCGTTGTATCGGTATAGAAAAAAAAATAAGTGGAAAGGCCTGAAAAAGATGTCAAAGTCTATGCTGATATTTTTCTTGCTCGCCCCATGTTTGAGGCAGTGGCTTTGGAAAAGAGTTTTGGATCGCCCTGTTGCATTAATTGGTTTTACTTCGAATTATAAGCTTCTTAGAAGGGAAAAATCTCAGCCGGAGGCTGCTGGAAGCAGGTTACATGTTTACTGAATGCCGATGCGTCCAACAAATCTTTTCTCACTAGGGAAACGCTTCAAAGTATTTGGGGAAATAGCTGGAAATTAGTAGACGCGAGTTCAGGGCGATCCATTTCAAACCCACGGCGAGGTGGCGACTCTTTGGGGAAGTGACTCCAGCAGGATGACAGTAAGAAATAAACTCTATTTCGGCGGATGGCGCGTTTGTTTACAGGGTTGATTGGTTGACGGAAATGGCTGGCAGCCAGTTCTGGGAAAGATTCCAGACCTGACTCCGATTAACCCTCTCTGGTGAAACTCTGCTGGAAACCAACTCACCAGCAATTGCCATTAATCTACTTACTAATTAAGCCAATTCATTTCTAAAGGAGAAAAATTCCTTTCTTTGGCCAAACTGATGGGAGGAAATTTGAAAGAAGCGCCAAACTGTGTAACTGTAATTCAGCCAAGGACTGCTAAAACAAGGTGTTGATATATAGCTGGAGATTTAAAACAAGTTTCTAGGGCAACAATCCTTTGGAGACGGTGGTATATAGTGCACAGTAGATGAAGCTCGAATAATGGTGGACTGCAGTGTGCAATTGTACGGACATTGGTTGGAACCAGGACTGCTTTTCCCAATTAAGCCGTTCAAGGCTTTTACTCCTAATAATTTATCCACCCCATTTTAACGTTTCAGCCTTGGGCGACAGCTACAAAGAGCGTCTCTGCCGGACCCAGAGAACACGGTCATAGCATCATAGAAAATCCTGAGTTGGAAGGGACCCACAAGAATCGTAGAAGTCCAACTCCTGTCTCTGGACAGGACAACCCCAAAAATCACACCATGTGCTTCGAAAGCATTGTCCAAACGCTTCTTGAGCTCTGGCAGTCTTGGTGCTGTGGCCACTTCTTTGGTTGTGGAACTTGACTCAAACTTTTGTCCGGTGTTGGCGACAACACCTCAGCTCCCCTCGCCCCGGGGCCCAGTAAGACACAGGGACACACTCTGCCCTCACAGTACTCTGTGCCAGCGAGGACCTGCCTGGCATCCCCACGGCAACGTGGTGTCCCGGCAGTGCCGCTCCGGAGGCTCTCAGAGAGGCCGGGGCACATTTTAGTGAGGTTTCATCTTTAGGTAAGTAACGTTTAGCTCCTAAACACACGGCTCAGGATGGGGAGGCGAGTCCCAGGGGGACCCGGCCACTGGCCGAGGCCGCAGTGAGCTGGCCCGGAGGACAAGGTGGTTTGTTTTTTTTTCAGAGCAAGCCGCCACACCTTGCGCTGCCGGCAGCAGGGCACCTGCTAGGTGAGGGAGAGGTGGTGAGGAAGAACTTCACTCTTCGACTCGGCACCTGCAGGAGGAGGAGCAGCCCCCATCTGCCTGCCCTGTCTGCCGGCCCCGCCGCCAGCATCCCTGCCCGCCCCCGCCCTCGGGGCCTGGCTCGAGCCCTGTCAAGGGCGCCCGCCATCCGGGTAGACCCTTCACCGTTCGCTTTTCCCTCTCACACACCCGTGCCCCGCCGCTATTCCCTCCCCAGCGCCTTTCTCTGTCCCACACCACTCAGAGCAGCCCCATCGCGGCCGGAGGCGGGGGACGGCTGCCCCCCGTCTTGTCCCGTCGGTGCCACCGCTGATAGGCAGCGCCGACATTCCCAAAGCAGTGCTGAGGGTGCGGGACCTGTGGCAGGCACGGAGCGGGCAAGGGAAGGGCCGGTGCCCAGCCTCGAGCCACGGCGCTCGCCCGGACCCGCGTCCCCACACTCCCAACAACCGGGCTGGGCGGATGAAGGGCACAGCCTCCCGGGGTATATGGCGTGTGAGAGACGACGCATTCAAGAGAGGATAGTTTAAAATCGGTGTAACTGTTACCTCGTGTTTAGTTGTTGTTGTTTATTTGTTTTGGTTTTGTTTTATTCAGGTGCGCGGCGGCGAAGGGCAATCGCAAGAGAAACAAATTAAGCGTTCGGCGGAGCCGTCTCCGAACAAGGCGGCGGTGGTCAAAGCGCTCGGCAGGAGGTAGGAGGATGCTGAGCCCTGGACATGAACAAACCACCCTCCCAGAAAGCAGCAGCTTCATGTCATTGCACTAAAATGACAAGATCTCATGAAACACAGGGTAATACCACCAAATGATAACAGCAGAACTATGGACACAACCTGGAGAGGAATGGGGAAACATTTCCTCCGGCAGCTGAGGCCAAAACTTAGCAGGTGCTGTAGGTAGTGCGCTATGCCTTCGTATCTCAAGCAAACACTCAACTTCTTCGTTTAAGTCTCTCTCTGAGATCATAAAAAATAGGATGCAATATCCTAAAAAGACTAATGACATTTCACAGGTAATGCAATTTAGAAAGAAACACTTCCATGTTTTCTTTTCCAACAATGTGCATTTTTGTAAACTGCTATAAATTGCAATTCAAAAGCCCTGATCTCGCCATCCCCAATCATTTTTTATACTGATCAAATGAATGCAGATACTCCCATTTGGGAGGGGCGACATGACATTTCACTTGGCAGTTCTAAACAGGTCACGGACCTTTCACAGACCCTAAGGCAGTGGGAGGGAGCTTTTTACGAAACCGTGTAACCAAATCAAACCAATGGTTACCCCTTTTCAATACCATTGGAATGGTTTGCACAATGCTATTCACATAGCAGCAGAGAAACTGAAAGGATGGTCATCCAATGGAAATTTCTTTTCTTTTGTTTAAACTTGTGGAGCTCAAAAAAAAAAAATACTGGAAAACAATTACTTTTTGTATGACAAAAAGCTAAACACTTCTACGTACAGCCGTACGTGTACACCAGGGCCTTCGGCGCGCCTGGATGTTTATACAGATATAGTCACACATCTGTGTGTGGGGATGTACATTTACTGGAGATGTTGCTTTGTTTGAAGCCATAGGCACAAAGACACAACATGGCTGCCCTGGAGATGACCTATTGCTTTCAAGTTGCTTGAACACATCAGAATTTCTATTGTTGAGGTTGATTAATTGAAACTGATAAGTTACCATGAATAAAGATTGTTTTTCTGTTTAATGTGGTGGGCCTGATTTGGTAAATGCTTCATTCATGTAGCCTTGCAGTGCAGCATATGGGCAAGATTCATTCAGTATCGCAAACATATACAATTTATTATGCCTGTATGGTCACAGCCAAAAGGCCTTTCTATTTTAATGACAAACTTTGAATGAAAAATTCCATTTAAAGAGTCACTAACATTAAGTGCGGCTTTGTAATTTATTCCTGTTGCCGGCTGCCAGTGAATCGAGCTTTTGGAAAAGCGGAGACGCGGCGGGCAGGGCCGGCAGCGCCGTGTTTCGGGGCCAAGTAGCCTCTCCCCGCAGGCCTTGGCTGGCCCACGCGTGGCGAGGATGCTCCACCACCCCGTGTGTCACACCCTGCAGCTAAAACTCATGGCCGTCGAGCCGCGGCGCCGCTGTCGCCTCCCCGCGCTGTCCTGGACGGGGCGGACGAGGGACCAGCGCCTCCTCTCCGGGCAAAACATCCCATGGGCCCACGAATGCCTCTACCTGAAGCAGGTGGTGTCAGGAACGCCATGTCCAACTGACCCTGCCCCCGCCGCCGGAGGAGTCGCGGTGCCATCCCTCGCCCGCCTGGGTCAGGCTCCAGAACCGTGGTACGCAGTGTGGCGGCCGGCGGCTCACTGGGGCTTTCCGCATCCCACGGAGCGGCTAGCCCAGCCCCTGGCGGCGGCAGGGAGGGCGGCGGGACGCTCGCAGATGCCGAGTGTCTCCCATCGGCTCCGCGGGGATGCCCTCCCCGGCCGCGGGTGCCACCGCTGGGGAGGTTACACGGAAAGGGCAAAGGAGAAACAAAAGACTCCGTCTTCCCTCAGGAGATTGTGTTGATACTCAAGAGCGAAGTTAAGCACCACAGCAGTCAAGGGGATTTTTGCCTCAACATTTTACACCCTAAGATTTAAAAGTTTTCAGTATGGACGACTCTCAGCCTTGACATCACTTCTGTTTAAAAAGCCCATGTCGTTTTTCGCACCCTCTACTCTCAAGTTAAACAGCTCAAAACAACAACAATGCCTCACCCAACAGGGGGAAAAAGATCAAACTTAAAATGAAGATGTGATGAAGACCTGTCAGGAACAACTGTGTGGGGCAAATCACTACACTTCAGTCCACGTGGAGGGAGGTGGATCCTATTCCTGTCTATTTGAGGGGATTTGTAAAGCAACATTTCCCAAAATCAGTATATTTGACAGACAAAGTAGAGCTTGTGCACCATCACAAATAAGCAATTAAATATGGGGGTGAAATTTATGAAAAATCCCTTGAAAGAGCCCTTTCAAGTATTTTTTTAAAAAAATATGACCTCTTAACCTCTTCCTCCTCAATTGACAGAGTAATTTGAAACAGAAACAATGTAATCTATCAAAATAAGTTGTGTTACTTCTGTAAATCAGATATTTATGTTTGAGCTTTCTCTTACTGACAAGCTGTAAAGGCTCACTGTTATTCCAGGGCTTTATCTCTGAGATTCTTGTCTTTTCTGCTCATTAAGAGTCTGTCTACAGATTGCAAAGTCAATAGATGCAAACACCGGACTGTGAGAAAACTCTCCCTGAGTACATAAAAATCAACAGCAGTGGATGCTATACAATGGAAAGCATAGATGTTTGTAGGTGTTCGGTTTTATCATCTTTAAACAAGGGAAAGAGTAAATATTGTGGCAAAACTTCACCTTCCAGTGTTGCACACTTCCTTTCACCATCCCTAAAGGTGGATCTCGATGCAGTATCATTTTGTAATGGCAGATTTATGTTTAAGTGTAATATAGTTTACTAGTGTTTTGAGTTTTCTACCTGTAACTACAGTGCTAATTTTAAGTCCAACTACCAGGTGGTGGACCTGGAGAGGATGACTTTACAGCAGCTCTTATGGATTACCCTGTAAAGACTTGACTGAACCTAGTAGAGCTCTTTCACATCATTAAAAGACTGAAGGATCCTGGGCCCTGGGCGGGTTCCTTCAGTTTTTGAAAGGTGCATCACTTTTTAGTATTTCCTACACTACTGAGTCCACGTTACTATATCCATATTTTTTTAATCCTGCAATGTATGCATTCCCAATATTCCTCTGGGTTCACAAGTTAAAATGAGACTAAAGCAAAAAAACAACCAGGCAAAACTCTCAACTTCAACCCAACCCACACGAGAGGGCACTTAGGCGCGAGGAAACTGAAGTGCGAAGCTGAATGGATGTTGCCAAGCATTTAAAAATTGCATATTACTTTCAATAATATTCTTTTAAATATCTGCAAGCAGTGTTTGGGGCCATCTTCAGAAGCTGGCAAAAAGAAAAAGGATTTCCCAAGCTTCCTGTGAGTCTGTGGTGGGGTGCTGCTCAAGAGGAACCTGCTGCCCGCCCGGCACTGTCGCGGGAGCGGGTCCCCAGTGCTGAGTGGTGGCGAGGGGGCAAGGGGGCTGCGGCCTGGAATGTGGGGGCAGGGGCTGGAAGTAGGATTGAAGGCGACTCAAAGCCCATGGGTGTCTCCTTCCCCCTGCTGTCAGTGGCTCCCCTGGTACCTTCACACCTATAAAATCAATCAAGGATATTTTAAATAGGAACCACATACCTAAAGCATTTCTTTATGTTAAGAGGGCTTCATATCTTGAAGAAAATTTCTAGCTTGTAATTCTTGACATAAAACTGATAATTGAAAATCAAGTACATTTGTACTATGTAGATATTCTTTTCTGAAATTGGACTAGGAGGGTTCTAAATATATTTTCTTGTGAAGGAAACATGCCACTTTCAGTTTGGAACTTTCCGGACCTTTTCTCCCTGAACACCTGATTAGATGATTTGAAGAATATTATTGGAATTTCTGTATCTTCTATTATTGGAAGAGTAAATCCTTGTCAGGTTTTGGACTGACTATCTACTGTGTTTAATAGTTCAAAAATTTTGTTTCAACAACTATTTTCTGTCTGGTACTTAATTATTGCTGCTCTTTGTTAGGATAGTATTATGATAGGTGTACAAACCCATGAATTTGAGACTGGGAATGTAGGGAAGCCTTTTCGTCATCCTTGGCTCACAATTACTGTAAGCTCTGGAAAAGAACATTCTGCTTGGACTTGTATATTTGAAAAGTCTTCAGAGGATGGAGAAGGTGAGATAGGAGGGCAGGTGGAACCATAGGGACCTGCATTCACACATGAAAGAAATGAATCTGAAGACAAACAGTTCCTGGTAACTTTTTTCTCTCTGTCTGTGCTTATGTATACATTCATCTGGTTTGTGACTCCATGCAGTGCATCGCCTAAAATTCTGTATACCCAGAGAAAGCTCATGCAGTCAGTATTGAATAAGGACTCTGGCACTATCCTCCCATAATGCAGTGCCATGTATCAAGACATCAGCATTAATATATGTAGAAAGGAGACATTTTGCAAAGAAACCACTTAGAGCACTTGAATTCTACCCATACATACCATGATAGCTGAATGTTCAAAATCTTCACAGAAAGCCTGTGGCACTAATCCCCTGTGAAAGGAAAGGCAAAGCATTTTGCAAGTGTATCTTGTGATTAATGCTAGGTAGGTCAATACTCAAACTTGGGAAGAGACAAGCAGCAGGCGAAAGATAGGGTTTTTTCCTCTTTAAAAATTATTCATATTCTTAGTATCTTTTGTGTCTTGTTCATTCCACCATCCACGATGAGAGGGTGTAGGGGTACAAAACAGAAAATCTATATGTACAAATAGACTCGATGCTTTCCAATAATCTACTGGTATGTGGAAGTAGGGATGAGGTTGGTTGCTACAGAATATTCAACACGGTTTGTCAGCAGCCAAGAATAGGCTTTGCAGGGCAGAAGAGTAATTGAAAATATCAAGGGTTCCTTCAGAATATCCCATATCCTCTTTGAGGGGAAACTGTAGGACAGACATGAGCCAGTGGTACAGGTCTATAACTGGAATGATATTACATAGCACTGGTAATTAGATCAATCATTTCTTTATAATTTCAATTATTCATGCAGTCATTGCACTCCTCAACCTAATCAACTATTCATGAGAATGACATCAAGCCTGTGCAGAAGCCAAAACATTACTATATATTGGAGGAGTCTTTGCTTGACTCACAGTTTTCAATTTACTCTTTCACATAACTGAACTGATGAATTCATTGTAATTGTTTTTCAATAATTTTGAAGTATCAGGGTTAGGATTGCTTTAAAGGAAGTTAATAATGAATTTGTTTCTAATAATTTTCTCTAATTCTGGGAATATTTTCCTTTCAGTTAAACTTATGATCTAGTGAATATTCTTGTTTGGCTAACTTAATACTTTTTTTTTTCCTTTCCGAAGTGCTGAAAACAAAACATAATACAACTATGTATCGGACAAGCTGATCTTGTTAAGGAAACAACTGCTAAATTATTTCGGAGATAGCAGTATTCCCAATCACCTTATTTTCCTTTGTGCTCCAATTTGCCCCAATGAAGGTAGCAACAATTCTTTCAAACCACCAGCAAAACCTGACAACCTTGTAGCTAAAAGTGTAGTTTCTTTTTATTTTAGCAGTCACAGTTTAGCTGATCACCCTTTGGTAGCTAAAAACCACCGAGACCAAACCAAAAATAATGAACCAAACCCAAACATTTTTCTTAATTCAGCCAATATTCAGTAAAAGTGATGGGTTTGAAGTCCATATTACTATTCTTAAATCTGAAATGTGCTTCTGGCTTGCTAAAAGAGAATGGAGAACATTTTCCATGTGTTTTTGATCATATTGATATGTTCCATTATATGTTTCACTATGCTTTGTTTGAAGTCCCACAGCTTCCCTCTTTCACTGAGACTTCGGTAAGCAAAAGACTGTGAAGATTGATAATGACATTTGGCACCCAGATATGTGATAGAATCATAGATTGCACTTGGGAAACCAAAGAATCACAGGCTGTGTTATGCCTGGTTTTCTTCTGTTCATCATCTGTGAAAAACTCAGGTGGAAATCACTGTAGTCATGGGGGTAGAAAGAAGGTAATGGCCAGTCAAGAACTCTCTAGATCAATCACAAAAGACTAACAGCTTGCTGAATGTATTAGAGGTTGAAGAAAGGAGAAAAGGAAGGAAGACAGGTCAGATGTTCTTTCACATGGGTGGGAGAAAAAATGATGCAACATTTGACTCAAATTCCTAGAAACATTAGCAATTACCAAGACATGTTAGTAACAGTGTCTAACTGGATAAGTTCCTGCTTAGTAGGTATTTGCATGGCTTATGCATTTATTAGACAGTCCATGTACAGTAAAGAAAACCAGTGTGAAACCTCCAGTCTCTGAAGCAATCAGACTATTATTTGTATATTGTGAACAGAAACCATATCCTTCACAATGTGTCATAAACACTCAAACATCCATTCTTAGCTAGTCAAAATAAGATGTTCTCCTAGAGCTTTACTCCAAGCCTTCTGATCCCATGTCTTGAAAAACAGATCTTTTATCTCTGAAAAATTTGTCTCTGAAAAATTTGTCACTTAAAATGTGTAATCAAAGAACTCTTCCTTGCTCCCCAAAGTCTCTCCTTTGCTTGGATTCTGGGTCAGATAGAGTAGTCACCAAATGCAATAGATTCAAGTCCTTTAGAATGTAACCATCTCTGTTCTCTTTAAAAAACACCATACCCATGCTATTTCTAATGCACTCCAAAATTAAAGTACCATTTACATACAGAATCAGAAAAAGGACTGGAGAAGAGCTACAGAAACAGAACATTAGGGGTAGACCAATGTCAAAGAGTAAAACCTTAGACTGGTTAAAGTATATGACAAAACCAAAGATAAATGTTTAAATTATATTCATGCATTTAAAGATCCAAATGTAGAATAGGTAACAATTCTCTACATTTATAATGGCAGTGAGAGATACAAATGCAAAGAGTAACAACAAAACATTAAAAAGTGCATACTTGGTTTTAGCCATAGGAATAGACACTGGACTAAAGGAGTGCTGCCCACAGGCTTGATAATAAGCTGATTTTTTAAACATCTTGCTGGAGAATGAATCATAAAGCTTTATAAGAGAAACTGTGGCATTGCATGTCAAAACAAAAAACCTTTCTAGCCTTCTAAGAGGTGTAGTGAAGTGTTGTGCTTAATGGGTATAATTTACATTTTTTAGTAGCAGAGATACCGAAGGGACATTACATAGAGATTAAAAAAGTTTTTATCATCATGGCTAGGCTTCGTGAATGAAGATTTGGGAAAAGTTTTTATAATGTTCTTCAAATACGTGGTTTCATGGTGGTATTAGAATTCAGTATTAAAATGGAATTAAGTTTATCTGTGATTTCTCATGAAAAGACATGGTAGTACAGTAAACCTTTATAAAATCTTTTGAGAGAGATCTGGAGAAATACAACCATGTTCAACTACATGCTAAACAGTCAGAAAGAAATACTTAAACTTCAAAGTAGGCTACTATGCATTAAAACCTTCAGATTCACCATCTTCAAATGCTGTCTATTTTTGCTGCATTTGGAAGTCTAAGAAATTAATCTTTTTTTTTCCTACTCTTCTGTAGCCTAGGAATTCTGTGATTCTGTAGAGACAAATATTTTATTATCAAGGTTGATTAGAAACTATTGGTTGACTAAATAGCAAAAGAGCCAAGTTACAGTTAAATTTATCTGAAATTTAGGAAAAAGATAGAAAATTAAAACTGTTCTTAAAGAAACACTGAAACACTATAAAATACAGAAATGAGACTTACATAATCAATTCTCATGCTTAGCTTAGTAATGTAACTTAGTAACTTAGCTGCATGCTTGAAAAAAATCACCTGAGAGATATCCGAAGTATAAGCATTTAATCAAGCTTAATATGGCCTTAATTCTTAAGGGACTATTCTAGGCCCTGACTCACTAAAATAGGCATAATACTTTCACTGAGTTATGAAAAGTGGAATTGTTTCACACATGCTCTTTTTGCTGGATAGAACACGAGGAATTTAATATTTGCCTGCACGTTTACATTTTTTTCAGAAAAATATATACAGAGAAGTGTATTTTTGTATATATCTGTATCTATGTATGTATCTATGTAATTTATATCTTTATCTATATCTATATCATCTATAGCTACACCCACAGGTATACCTATATTTCTGACTGGCAATTTGTTATGACATGAATAAGGCACATTTCTATTATCTTGCTTAAGAACCTAGTTTTATTCAGTTCAATAATTTAAAGCAGGTCATGCAATCATGGATACAGAGAATCAGACACACTACTGTACTATGTAGACTGTTAATAGCCATAATTTTAAGCACTTAAGCAGCTAATATTCCTTTTAATTAATTTCACTGTTCTTAAAGAATTGCTGAGATATTTTCATGTCCTCTTCTGAGAGAAATATCTGAAAGTCAATTAATCCATTGATACTTTCAGAGTCTTGTTTAGAGGATTGAAAAGAGATACTTCAGGATGCTTTTCACTGAAAATTGTCCTTTTTTTCACTTCATATGAATTGATGGTTAAAATGGAAAGTCGTTATTTTTGTAACCTTGGTAGCTTTTCTGTAATTACCTATAGCACCTCGAATAATATCTTATTCTTCACTAGCCTTTACTATAATGCAATTTTTTTTCCCCACCTGAATATCTTCTGGTTCTATGTTAGCCCCTGGATTCCTGTCATTTTCTGTCATAAAGAATCATATCACAAAGATCTTTATGTTCACATTATATTAGATACCGGAATTTCAAACAAAAATCTCACCTGAGTGACATTCATTTCTCATAAAGATTCACAAGCTGGGTATAGAATTTTCCATCAACTGAAATAATCTCATAATCTGACCACTGAGATTGAGGTTTACAGAAACACAGATTAAATCCTTGCAGATTTGGCAGCTGGTGGTGTTCATAACATTAGAAACACACTCAGTTGTCATTAAATAATTTTGGTCTTCCCATTTATTTTAGAGCTGGATGAATCAGGCTTACACTGGCCTTACTTCCCACTGAGACAGTACTACTTCAGTTCATATGCAGATGGTTAGAATTGCAGACACCTTTTTTTAAAGGGAAGCTGGTGTGCCTTTTGCAAATACTTGTTATTGCATGCATTTGAAAAAGAATCCTGGGGAAGTTTGAATATGTTAAATATTTAAGAAATAAACAATAACATAAAATACATGCAAGTAATTATTCATATTGTAGAGAAATGTGAAATTCCATTTATGTCTGCAGCAAGTCATTGTCTGACACTAAGAAACTCTCCCTTTAAAACAATCTTTCATTATGCCAGTGGAAAATGTTGACAGTTGGATATATAAAAGTCTTATCCTATTCTTCACAAAACTGTAAAATAATTATCACCATTAAGTACAGAATATATTTAAATATTTATTTTTAGGAAAAAAAAAGTTACAGACCAAACATTGAAGGTAAATATAACCCAGCTCTAAATCTTTTCATCTCTCTTATATAATTTTCAAAACAAACAGGACAAACCACCTGTAAGTAGTGTGCTAATCACATACTCAACATATTTCAAGAAAGTGCAGCTTAAGATATATAAGCTGGAAACTGAGAAATAAACATTAATAAAAGATTTAAAAAAGAATCTAGCATTTTGTTGTCTCTAATTGAGTATGGAATTACTATCACTGTATAATCATTCTTAAATCAGGGGAGTGTTTCAACTTGACTGTACTTGAACTGTGTATCTTTTACAGTAAGAGTTGAATGTATTTGCAAGGAAATTTTATATATGACTTTAATCAGAAAAGAGTCAGTGGGAAGTACTATTTTAATGCAACTCTGTGTTTGAACATTCATATACTAGTGATGGTAAACTCAAAATGTTTTCGATTTGACAAGCTCCATCCTTGTTCATTCTCCCTGAGATTCTTACTATGTTGTCAGAACGGCACAAAAAGGACAAAAACCATACAACTCTGCATGAAGGACATAAAAGTAATTATTTTGTATAAGACTAATTGCCATGAAATAAATTAATTTTAATAATTTACACCTCCTAATTCAGTTTTGCAAAAATAATTTTCTTAAATGCCTTCAAGCTCAGTATAGTATATGTCTAAGTGAACATAGAATAGGGACAATATGAAGTTGTACTAATTCATGCCCACCCAAAGGATTGACTAACAAACTTTCTGAGCTCTAGAGCATTTAAATTAAATCCCAAAGGATTCAGTCATTATGGAGTCCTCTGCCCTGCTCTAGAGAGTAAGCAGACTGTGCTGGTCCTGCACCTAGACTACAATATATCATTGTATATATAATATTCCTGGAAAAAAAGGAGGACCCTAATTTCAGTTTGGTCTGCTGCAAAACAGAAGGACAGATGGCTTCTTATGGCTGGCTCTCCCTCTTGTGTTAGGACTTAAATGTGCGTAGCCGGCAGAGCATGTAACATACTGAACCTCATAAGCTCCTGCTCTCTCTACCTTCTATCAGGTGGCTACAAGGGGCAACCTACAGTCCGAGTCTGAATTCACAAACTGGCTGAAGGAGTTCTCATGCTGGGTCATTGTGAAGCCCCACCTGGAGTGCTGCATCCAGCTCTGGAGTCCTCAGTACAAGAAAAACGTGGACTTGTTATAGCAAGTCCAGAGGAGGACCATGGAGATGATCAGAGGGCTGGAGCACCTCTCCTGTGAAGACTGGCTGAGAGAGTTGGGTTTGTTCAGTCTTGAGAAGAGAAGGCTCTGAGGAGAACTCGAGGCCTTTCAAGTGCATAGGGGGAGCTTTTGAAAAAAGAGGGAGAGCGACGTTTTACATGGGCAGATACTGATAGAAAAGGGAAGGAATGGTTTTGAACTAAAAAAAGAAGAGATTTAGATTATGTATTGGGAAGAAATTCTTTACTCAGAGGGTAGTGAGGCACTGGAATAGGTTCCCCAGAGAATCTGTGGATGTCCCATCCCTGGAAGTGTTCTAGGCCTAGTGTTCTAGGTTGGATGGGGCTTTGAGCAACCTGGTCTAGTGGAAGGTGTCCCTGCCCATGACAAGGTGGTTGAAACTAGATGATGTTCAAGGTCCCTTTCAACCCAAACCACCCTATGATTCTATGATTCATTCATATACTGCAGAAGGATGTCATGTTTACCCAGCCAAGGCACAATTTCTGTGTTATTTGTATGCACAAATTATTGACACAAGATTGTATTGCATAGAGCTCAGTATATCCAGCTTTGAAAATATGCCTTTCTTGGAGCCAATGTTTCAAAATTTTCGCTCTCATATGTCATGAGCTGGCTTCTATATCTTATAGTATTAGAAGGGCTTCTCATGATAAAAATGAAGCATTAAATAAAATAAAATAGTTGCCTGGACTTTACTCACCATCTCACTGAGAGACATACACTTAAGTGCTCAGTAACTGGTGTTGCAGTTTTTTCCCAGGAAACATCTCATCCTTAATCACATGCAGATGGAAAAGACTTTCACTTTAAATTAACCTGCATTAGCCTGTTGTCATTCTTCAAAATTACCATACATAATTAAAAACATACTGAATTGGAATTCTCCAAATATCAAAATAACTGTAATGAACTGGATATTTGATTGATATTCTCTTGAGAGTTATAAGAGACTCTTAAATATAGATGGAGCATCTAAGTTCTGGGTTCTAGCCTCAACCTATCTCATATGATTGTTAATCACTTGAATTCAAGTTCAGAGCACTTTCACTATCAGTGGCTAATCTGAGAAGATGCTTCCATTTAAAACAGCATTTAAGGCTGGTCAAAAACATCTGCAGCTGAATTTCTCTTACTGGGAGAAATCAATCAGTCTATGAATTATTACCCATTTTTCTGCCCAATTGATATTTACATTCATTCAATTTTTTAAAATGAGAAACTTACCTCTTTTCACCATCAATGAGTGTGAAGTTTGGCTTTGTCCCCTCCTCACTAAATTCACTAATCTTTGCCTCTTCTTTGGTGTATTTTCTACAGACTCCTGCATTTCTCCTGTGCTTACAATTTCTATATGGCATCAGATACCAAAAGTCTTAAGTTCTGTTCATTCTACAGACTATTTGTGAAGAGTACCTTGAGAATTTATACTAAGGATGTGATGATAAAATACCAGAATAAACCAGAAA
This sequence comes from Manacus vitellinus, assembly GCF_001715985.3. Taxonomy (NCBI): domain Eukaryota; kingdom Metazoa; phylum Chordata; class Aves; order Passeriformes; family Pipridae; genus Manacus; species Manacus vitellinus. The sequence goes on from NW_021940535.1 coordinate 37,992,500, forward strand.
AATACAAGTAGATGTGTTGATAGTTTGCATTTCTTTAACACACACACATATATATATGTCATAAATACATATTTACATGTTGTGTAAATACTTTACACAACAACCTTAAACACCATGATACAGAAGAAGGAGATACAGAAGGTGTTTCAACCAATATTCTCCAACACAACTTTAAAATAGCCAGTTACAACAAAATGTACATTGTTGGTATCTTTTTGAGGCCTCAGGGGAAATAACCAAGCAAATGTTATTAATCAACAGAATTAGAACAGATAGTAAGTGTTCAGAAATCCACAAGACATACATATATTAAAATGCCATTATTATATTACATTAAATATATGAGTACAGTAACAGACCTTACACAGTGGAAAAATCTGTGAGGAGTAGAATACACACTTTGAATTTAAAATACCATCCCTTTCCTATCTGTAAATTTACTATAAGTTTAACCATAGAGTGCTGATATTTTATCTAATCAATTAAAATTACTACCTAATTTCTCAAGGCCCAGTTCATGAGTTAATTTGAACAGCTGTAAAATTCTTTCTCTTTCTTTACAAAGAAAGGTATTACACTGCAGAAACAGACCTTTCTAATGAAGGGAAGCAAAAAACCCTCAAAAATATGAAAAACACTGTATCAGGTGATAAGATTTTTTCTAAAATAAGAACATGTGGTTTGGATGGTTTGGAATATTCTCCCTCGAATTCATGAAGGAAGGGTGGTAAGTGGCAATGAAATACAGTCTCTTCTGTCTTAAAATCACCACAGAATTCAGCTCCAGTTCAGTAACAACTAAAAGACAGCTCTGACTGATGGTCACATTTGGTCTTATATAACTGAAATAATTGATATATATGAAGATTTTAAAGTAAAAAACCCTGTGTCATAAAAAAGATCTTCACAAATCCAATTTTACAATAACTGGAGCCTTTCACAGCAATTATAGCAGAATTTACAAAATTACTCAAAATCTTAGAGTTTTTTGCTTTGTTTGTGTGTCGTTACAAAACCAGAACTTCATGGGCATTTTAGCTACAAACATAAAGAAAGAAGTATGTAAAGGAAAAATTAAATGGATTTAATTGTTATAAAAAATGAAAGAGAAATGACATTAGAAGTACTAACTTAACAAATTTACACTCAGTATTCTCTAGATATTTTCAGGAACTTACTTCACCAGGCCACACAGTTTTTCATGATTTCAAAAGACACATAGAAGATATTTTGGCCACAAGAGGGCTCACATATTTTATAGTTATTTTTTTTAAAAAATATGAATATAATAAAATTATAACAATATACAGGCTAAATTCAAGAGGAATATCTGCTGCCCAGATAGTCACACTGTCATGAAAAAAATAATCTGCCTGGTCCTTTAATAAACTATCAGGAAAAAATGAAGCAAAAATAAGGATGTTCTTATAGTCTATTTATTAGTCTATTAATTGGCTTTTCATCAAAATGAGTCTTTTCTATTACATTATCCATTAGCTATGTATAAAATGACAAATTAATCTCTTCATTAAACAAACAATTTTAATGGTCTATGTTAAAAAAATCCTCCAGCACCCACCTATTCAGATAACACAGTGTGTACTCATTAAAGTAAACCTGGCAAGAATAATAGGAATTTATTTTTCTACAGAGACTTGCATTATTACTAAAACCACTGATAAAATTGTCATTATATTATCAACAACGTAGTGTATTCTCACCATTTTCAGATGAGAAGATAACTTGGGGCCTATTTCAATGAATACTGAATTTACCGAGAAACTATCCATTGATCTTAGAGATATTGTATTAAGCTAAACAAGCACGAAATACAATACAGGGAGTTGGCTGTGAAATGGATGTATCTTCATTGCAGTTCACAATTTGTAGGACAGGAATTGCTGCATTTCCACACCTTTGATTTGTGTTGTGGAGATAAAAATATACAAGAAAAGAACCATCTGAAATACAGTAGAATGTGCAGTTGGTGGGAAATAACGTTCATTAAAGTTTGGTATCAGTCCAGATGAATTTTAAATAAACTTCAAATTCTGAAAAAAAAAAGTCTCAGAAAGAACTAAATGTGATGTGTATAGGATTCAATAGTTTTTTCAGGACTCCATAAATTTAAAGTTAATATTTGTCTGATTCATCCCTACAACAGGGGCAAAGACACCACCAAGAACATCTTAAAGTAATTTGGCATTTATGAAGGCTCTCCTATTTTGCCATTCCAGGCAACACTCACATGTAAACTACTTCTGGCTGTAAACCTTACAACTTCCATATCTTGTCCCAGAGCTTTCAGGCTCTAGTTCCTAGGTTCATATTAGGGAATCTGGAAGCTCTGACAACCCTCATTAGAACAGAGGTTACTGGGCTTTTCAACCCTAGTTGTGTGCTGTGGAGTTCTTAGTAAATCCTGCACATCTCCTCAGACAATAAGGATGCTGCTTGCTCTACGTTACTAGAACATTTATATGCTACTAAAACATTTTGTTGCAGGCAGAAAATCATAGACCTAAGATGTGCCACACAGCTTGTTGTCCACACTGATCAGTTCTTGTGACCTCCAGAGTGGACTGGTTGTATGTACAAGCTGGAGAGACGGTCTGATTCCAATGGGATGAGGTTCAAGAAGGCCAAGTGCCGGGTCCTGCACTTTGGCCACAACAACCCCCTGCAGCGCTACAGGCTGGGCACAGAGTGGCAGAAAAGGCACCTGGAGTTTGTGGAATTGACAAGGTAAAGCTAACATGAGCCAGCATGTGTGCCCCACACAAGAAGAGCATTGACATCCTGGCGGATCGGTAACAGTGTGGCCAGCAGACAGGGAAGTGAATTCTTTCCCTGTAACTCAGCACTGGTGAGGCCACAGCCTGGAGTGCTTGTTGTCCATTCTGGGCCACTCATTCTAGGAAGGATATTGAAGGTGCTGAGTATGGTCGCATGAGAAGAGCAACGAGGGCTGGTGAGAGGGACTCCAGCACAAGTCCTGTGAGGAGAGGCTGAGGGAGCTGGGGTTGTTCAGCCTGGAGAAGAGGAGGCTCAGGGGAGACCTCATCACCCTCTACAACTCCCTGAAAGGAGGTTGTAGCCAGATGGGGGTTGGTCTCTTCTCCCAGGCAGCTATCAGTAAGACAAGAGGGCATGGTCTTAAGCTGTGCCAGGGGAGGTTTAGGTTGGATATTAGGAAGAAATTTTTTACAGAGAGAGAAATCATGCATTGGAATGGGCTGCCCAGGGAAGTGGTGGATTCTCTGTCCCTGGAGGTTTTTAAGATGGGACTGGATGTGGCATTTAGTGCCATGGTCTAGTAACCATGGCAGTGTTGGATCAAGGGTTGGACTTGATGATCTCAGAGATCTTTTCCAACCTGGTTGATTCTATGATTCTATGATTAATGCTGGGGCAGGTTGGGTCCCATGAGACACAAGTGTGGATTTTAGATATTCTTAGTCTGTAGTTTTCAACCTAAGATAGCACTGGGTTATGTCATGTCCTATGAGATAGGTGTTTCTATAGCATGGTGCCAAACATAGACTGCATGTTCTGATGTTACATGGGTGTGCCATCTTGTCTGTACTGCCTATAGGGAACAGAGCAGCACCAGAAATGCTCTAGGTTTTTGTCTTGAGGAATTTGGCTGTTCTATTCCAAAAAGGAGTATGAGTGAAGCAACAGAGACACACTGAAGCTGATAGAGAACCAAGACCCAAGGACAAATGTGAGCATCCAAACCATTAAAAATTGTATGTCAGTATAGATGTAGTCCTAGCACACCTGACTGTTCAAGTGCTACTTGCCTAAGAAAGAGCATGTTGTTTCAGCAGCTTGCTGCTCAGGTACTATGTATGTTATCTGAAAGTATGTAAAACATTGGTTATTTTCTTTGCCAACTATGCAAAACAAATACGAAGTTTTGTTCATACACAGTGTTATTCTTGGAGAAACTTTTCCTTTTTGGGGCTGTTAGATTTTTCTAGTATACTGTTAAAATTGAAAGCTTTTGTAATCTAATTGAGTCTTTTTTTTTTCTTTTCTAAGGATTTCAACAGGCAATGTTTTGGTAACTATAATAAAAACAGCGCTGTGGGTAATTAAATGTAATCTTATCCTATGTATGTGTGTCTGATCCTCATCTTACTGCTATCAAGGGTAAAATTGCCATTTCTTTGAATGGATGAGAAGTCAAGACCTATTGCTGTAAATTCCCCATGGCAAAACCAATCACTTGTATCAAGTGAAAAGAACAAAGAAATGAACTCCTGACTCAGACCTAACTCCCATTTCCACAATTATGTCTATATTTGGAGTCCAGGAATCCTTCCTAATCTTGGTTTTGTTTGGATGCTCTGACTCAAATCAGTTCCAAGTCAGGTGTAAGAACTAGGAAAATCCAGGTACACAGACCAGAAGGGAGCTGTGGCACATCCAGACTGGGTGGTTGGATGGACAGGTGCCCATGGAGCATCCATGCCATATAACTTAAACACAGCCTGAGTGACTTTGGATCTTCACTTTCCTTTCCAGGAAGCTGATTCCTATTTTAGAGAAGCGGCATGAGAATTTCTGAAAGGCCCCAGGATAAAGCTGCTATGTAAAAGCCTACTACTACATTAGCAATTAAAATGTTAAAGGTGCAGTAGTTCTGTGAGAGCCACAGACTTCAAAAAGTCCATATGTAAATACATGTAAAATACATATCTAAGCAGAATCACAGAAAAGTTGGGCCTGGAGGGAACCTCTGGAGCTACAGCAGGTTCACATAGAACAGGTTCCCCAAGATTGCATCCAGGTGGGTTTTGAGGGAGACTCCACACCCTCTCTGGGCAGCCTGTTCTGCTCTGTCAACCCCACGAAAAGGAAGTTTTTCATCACAGTCAGATGGAACTTCCTGTGTCTCAGTTTATGCATGTGGCCCCTTGCCCTATTGCTGGGCACCACTGAAAAGAGCCTGGCTTCATCCTCTTGGCACCCGTCCTTAGCTTGTAATAATTAAAAGCTCACCTTGTCAATAAGTTCTTCCATTTTTTTGTAAGATATTTCTGCCTCATAAGGTGTTCCTTTTCCAATTTTCTTTTCTACTTGGGCATTGTAGTTTCAGTTTCACTTTGCTTTGGCAGATTGGTCATTATAACTTACTTTCAGCGCTGAAAACTGACAAATAAGGTCTAATGAGCACATAAACTTGTTTTAATTTCCTGTAGTACTACCATTTGGGAGAAGAGAGCATCATTGATGAGGCATGCCATAGCAAAAATCTGTAAGAGCCTAAACAACCTCAAATCTTCCATTGTCACTTGGTAGAGTATCATATATATTGTTTTTCCAACTGTAAATTATATTATACACAGGATAGCACAAATCTGAAAAAAAACCAAAAGATGAGATGCTTGTTTGGTCGTCTCCCCAGCCATCTCCTCCTGATTCTTCACACCTTACACAATTACACATTCCCTCCCCCAAAAAGGACATTTCGACCCTGTTACATTTCCACAGGTCTCCATACAGACACACTGGACATGAACCTGGTAAATCAAATACATTATCCATTCACCTGTTTGAACAGAACTTCCAAGTTTTCAGTAGTGTTTTGTATTAAGCCCTAGCCCTATCCAGATCAAGTCCTCATTTTGTTTTTTCAGCTGCAGATACATTCCACTTTCTCTCACATACACATGCCGGTAGCTATGTGGCTAGTTCAGAGGTGTAAACACTAGATTTAAAGAACAGATAGCATTGCAGATACATTGCAGATACATTGCAGTATCAGGGCTTCTTAAGTAAAGAAAAATAATTTTATCTACATACATGAAATTCACTGTAAATATTATTAATAAATGACTGCAAAACCAATCACAGGATCGAATTCTCCTTACAACATAGGGATTTCAAGCTTATGTAACACCCTGGATTTCAGTGGCAATATAGCTGGGTAAATGGAGAGTTTGTGAAAGCAGAATCAGGTCTATTGCAGCTGTACACAAAATGAGTTAGAATTCAAAGCATTGGACAATTGTCCGAAGCAGCTCCAAAGTCACAATATTTTATTCCCACCTGCTTGAAATAGAAACTTAATAGGGCTTCTGTAGCCCTCACTGATATCCTCACTGATTGCTGGGACATGACAGAGTAGAAAAGACCGAGTCTAAAGACTTTCCACAATTTGAGGATCCTCAGCTCTTGGAATGGTTCCATGAGGAACCATGGCATTTCTGAACTCCATCTCAGTAAGACAGTCAAAAAGAATGAGTGACAGTTGCCCTTGTGCTTCCTGTAACATTGTTCTGAAAAGATGGTAAACTCCACCACTTTAAAACTAATGCTAAGGGCAGCTACTTTCAAGGCTTCAATTTTAAACACAGAAATGTTTTAAACACATAAATTCCCTCCATTATATTTTCCCATTTCATTCCTTTTTCTCTTTGCAAACCATTATCACGTTTCTCATTAGATCACTTCAGTCACTTCTGTGTTTTGATATTATTTTACTCTGCTTTTATTTACAACTCTGAAATCTCTGTCATCAAATGTATCTCTCAAAACTGTGCTTTTCCTGCCTGAAAAGAAGAGCAAATCTCTCTGCAGCTGTAGAAAGCAAACCTAAACTGGATTAAAACTCAGCGTTTGAAGACAAGTGAGACTCTCTTTTCAGGGGTATCTTGAGTTGATGGAAGCGTATTCTTAATACAGAAGGAGCCTTGATCAATCTTTTGAATTGAATAGTCCTTGCTATTTAAACTGTATTTCATATCCTTCAGCTTTAAGACTTCAGGTAGATCATTACGATTTCATTCAGGTTTATATATAAAAGTAGAAAGAAGCACTAAACATTAATGAAACAATCATTAAATTATTCAAATTTTTGCTTTCCAAAAGTTGGAAATGTATAATTCTAAATCTATTTATTACTGTCACTCATTCAACTCACTACAGAACAACAGACTAACTTTTAGACCCTCTTGAAGCTGACTGAAGCTAATGAAACAGGTTTCTGCCCGCTACTGATCTATCAATGAACCTGGGTGAAGGGCTATGAGACTATTGCTTTCTTAATTACATTTGATTTAAGTTCTTGTGTGCCTTCTTGTTTTTCACGTCATGTTGTTCGGAGCAGGACACATCACAAGCCTACTGAATACTCTCCACTGTGAGCTTCAGCTCTCAGCAACCAGCCTTGGTACATGTGCGTGGTCTTTGGGCTGCCTCAACACATGGCCATCTGTCAGGATTGCATGGTGCCTCTCCACAACTGGGTCGGATCCTTGCCTGAGGGCATTAAGGTCCAGACAATGCTGGTTTAGATGAACAGTTTGGTTAATACTACAAGTGCCATCTGTTCTACAGGAAATCCTTTCTCTGTGTCATTAATGAAGTGTTCCCAGCACATAACTATATATTCTTGTCCTTATATAAGGTTTCATGTAGTAGGGATTATGAGAGCATGCTATTTGCAAATGAATAGTTTGCAAAAATATAAAATTTCATTACATAAATTTGCTTGATACACTTCTTAGTACAGATGAACACTAGCCACGTATTTGGCAGAGGAAGGAATTGCTTAGCTAGTGTTTCAACATGGTGACAGCACCTCAGTACCTCAGGCAACAAAAAAGAACTGAACCCTGACCTAAACTTTGCAAGTAAAATCTATTGCTTCCTGGAAATCAAAATATGAATCCCATTGAACAGGATTCCAAAACTTAACTTTGGTAAGGAAGTCGAGCTCTAATACAAGTTAGGATGTTGTGTCTTAACATGGTGGTTATAAGAGTTACATTTCAGGGAAGACCTTCCATATATTTCAGATATGTAATCAAATATAGAATTAATTTTTGGCAAGTTAAGCATGGTCAGAATCTCATAGGTAATGTCCACTAAAATTTTCATCCATTGTTCAAACATACTTAGCTTTCAGACACTGGAGTTCTAACTTACCAGATAGGAAAGAGCATTCTGCAACTAGCCTTTTGGTAACATCCCCCCCTCCTTCCAATCTCATTTGCATCTTAAAAGGTGAAAGTTTGAAAAACAACATATCCTGCTTATCTCAGTACAAAAAGCTACTTATATTACAAAAATATTACTACTGCAATTTGAATATATTAGATTTCCCTCCTGATAAGACCTCTAATTGTCTAAAAGGTTCTAAAATTAAACATCATTGGCTGAACAGCCACAAAGGCCTGGAGATGGATAAATATACCACGGCTTTACAGACTGGCTCAGAGATAGCGTTTCACTTTCTATCTAATGCAGAAGTGTCATAAATATCAGATATAGTGACCTGACTGGGAACCTTCTATTTTGGGAAATGTCAGGAATGTTCTTTCCTCTTTCTTAGATGGCAAAATTACAGTTCTCTAGCCATTAAAAAAAAATAAAATAAAACAAAACAAAACCAAAACCCCACAACCAATAAACCAAAACAAAAAACTCACTCCCAAACCTTAAAAGTTTAATCTCCTCCTTTTTGGAAGTAGCTATAGTTTCTACTGGTTGTAACACAAGTGGCATCAAAATGGTTTTATAAATGTCTGTTTAGATCATATAGAAATTTCACTCCTTTTAGTTTACTTACATTCAGAAAGATTTGGCAAACTTGAATGAGTCTTAACAGTATTAATAGGACAGATTTCAAATCTAATAAATGTAATTTACCATTAATTATGATATTATTATAAGCTTTTATGTTAACAAGGAGTAAATCTGGAAGAATATAAATATTAAGGAAGAAAACCATTCAGTATGTACTAAATATTAAGAGTTAAGAGATTAATTTGAGGAAATTAGAAAACAGAATGAAAAAAAAACCTGAACTACTAGTAAGACACATGAGGCTCTGAAATAGATTTCAGGGGAACTGTGGCAATTCTATTGCCTGCAACACTATTTCTGCTCCACTCTTGCACCCTTCCCATCATGACATTACTTGGATATGAATTATTGCTCTAAATGAAGAACAGAATGAAAACCACTCAATAAGAAAAGCCTCCCTTTTGATGAGACTAGCTGGAATGATCAACAGATCATTCCATCTCTAGTCTCCTGTTGCTGTAACAAACACTATTTCTTATTGCATATATCTCCATTTTTCTCAACATTATGAATGCATTATGCAGTCATCAGTTATCACTGAAACAGAGTATCCTATCACCAGAGAAACAGATATGCTATTATTTTAAAAATCTTAATCTATAACAAAATGGTTTTTCTAGTGCAAATATAATCCCTATCTAGATACAGAAAAAATGTACAGAGGTGAATGCAGGTGTCCTGTGCTCTATCTACAGAACAAAATTACACAACCAAACCTGCGACAGTACAAACACACTGTAAAAGATCAGCTAACACCATATGTGTACTTAGTAGTAATTGAATAGTAATTGAAAAGTAGTTGAACTTTATTGAATGTGCTACTGTGTGCTCCTTCAAACTCACATTCAAATATTAAAAAAACCCCAAACTATAGAGCAGAATCTTACCATACAATTTAGTGTTTTACCCATTAAGAGCAGATTGTATCTTGAAAGCCCTTCAGGCCATGCCAAAGTCTACAAGGTTTCTGAGAGACACCATCCCCCCAGGACTGCAGGGCTGTGGGGTTGGACATCCCCACATCCCCCTGGTGATGGCCAGTGAGGAGTGGTCAGGTCTGGGCATTTATCCTTTTGTTTAAGAGGCTGAAGGGAGTAAGTGCTTTGCACTTTTTAGAAGGGAGAGAGGAGGAGGAGGAATCATCTACTCTCTTGCAGGATCACTATAGTATTGTTCAGTATCAACACAAAACCATACAGCTCTAATAAAGTAATTTTTAATTCACCAGGTTAAAATTGTATTGTCTTTGATGTGTCTTAAAGCCCAACAGCAATTACGAAGAGCTGTAGGCACTAGAAAGAACAGTATGAGTATTAGTAACATAAGAGAACTATGGTTATTATGGATAGAAATTCAGCTAACAGAAAGAAAAATAGCAGCAGTAAATTGGTCAAAAATATAATACAACCAAGGGTAATAAAAGGTAGGGCAGAAAAATCAGGTATTAAAGGAGGACAAAAAATTGTAAGCTGTGTTTCAAACTCTGCAAAACATTTCTAATACAAATAACTAGGCCAGGTCATTTTACAGGTGAAACTATGATCAAGGGCTCCTTCAGTTCCTCAGGTAGATTAAGGCAGGTTGGTCAAAGGTTAGTGGATTTTTGGCATACTTGTAACAGGAAAATTTGCAAAATAATACAAGAAGCAAGAGGGAAAAAAACACCTGGAACCACAAAATTTAGCAGAAAACTGGAAAAAACATAATTCTTGTTTTATAAAATTGCAATGAAATAAAAGTGGTCATCTGAAGATCAATCCTTAAAAGGACTGTAAAAGTTTTTAGAGATAGTGTGGAGGCTGATTTTCTGTCAAAATTTTGCATCGTTGCTACTGAGATTGAAATTTTGTGTTGTTACTGCTGAGATTTTACTATATGATTAAAACATAAGGGCAAGTAGAGATCTGGGTAAGTGTCAAAGCAGTACCTAGCTTATACTGAATCCATGAAATAAGAATATAAATTAATTTCTTCAATAAAGAGTATTTCTCTATGCCTATAATTAGCCACAAGTCTAAGAAAAAAGTAGATAGTTACTAACAGTATACTAACTTCTACGAACTTCTACTACCATGCTGTTTTAATACAATCAAATACCACTTTCCAACATCACACATACTTCAACTAACCGAGATGTGCTCCAGTTCGGTTTATCTCAACATATGGCTTGTTCTCACCACATGCCACAGATTTCCAAATCTAACTATAATTGATAGGATTTGTCAAATAACTGTTGAAGGAAATCCAGCCTCAAAAAGTGAAGCTGATTAATACATCGATTTAGATATCAAATTCTAAGAATTCACTTGGTTGTGTTTTTTTCTGTCATTTGAAATTTTAGGAAGATCAGGAATATTAATAACCCTATACTCAATTAAAGGCATTATGAAACCTAAATTCAATCTACATTTAAGAATAACACAAACAATAAAAAAATATTTTGCTCTTATAAGGGTTCACTTCTTTTATTCTGATATAATAAAAATATTCTGAAAAAGTTGAAAAATGTTCATATATATACATATATGTACACACACACACACACACACACACACATATTTTCCAGGCAATTACTTTCTAAAATGATCAAAATATAATTCACAGAACAAGAGAAATCCAAACAGTTTAACTGTCACCACATATTTGGTGAATGACAGGATGTAATAATATGGACCTTTCTATTTGATTATGGTCATATTCAGAAACCTCATAGTAGGGTGAATTTTTAAGTAGTTCAAATAACTAATGGAAATTTTTTATAGGTGTGTAATTGTTACGAACGAGGAAAGAACATTTTTAAAGGAAAACCTTCAAATGTTATTTAAATGCTAAGTGATTTTTCCTTATTACTCTCATGTATTCCTTACTATAAGAATTCCAAAATTGGGAACTGTACAGAAGGACTCACAAGTGTGTTCCGAAAAGGAGGATGGCTTATGTAAAGGAGGCTATGTTTTCTCTCAATAAATTTAAGTGGTTTTGACTTTTCAGCATGCAAAAAGGAAAGCATAATTGGAGAATTAATTCCTAAACATCAAGAGTAACTCAAAGACGTATAATTTTATTGTAAAATAATTTAGACCACTGCTGATGGGATCCTCTCCCATGACGTTTTGAGTGAAAGTAGAATGTAATGGAGGACAAATGAATTCCTTGAATGAACTACGTTGTGGAGTTAGTACATTTACTGAACCACGGGCATACTTCGAAGTGTATCAGTGGTAGATTACTATAGGTTTTGAGAATTATACTAAGCATTAAAACCACCTTAAAAACTAGTTATGTACTCATGTATACTTTATTTGCAGACTCTTCCATATTTCAACATCATTTCTTGTTTTGCAATAATCTTTACTTTCAAGAGAATCCAATGATTTCTTGATATCCTGAGTACTGACAGCTACAACAGAGTAAGATCACTTTACATATATATTTATCAGTTTGTCAGATTTCCTTCAGTTGTATGTTTTTATAACACATATATTATTGTTGCCTGAAGTCTGGGACAAGTTAAGTGCAAGAATAGGCAACCAGACCTCACATCAGGAGACAGAAGAACTAGAGGACCTCCATGACAGGTATCTGAGTCATTTCTAAAGAGCCTCCTGGCAACGTTTTAGGACCCACACAGGTTTCTTCTGATAGTTACTAACTCAGATGCCAGTTTTACCCAAATGGCCTAGCAGCATTTTAAATCCTGCTTCTATATTTCCACAGTCCCACAGTAGGATCGCATCTTACTGAGTTAATCTAGATGGTGCAGAGGAAAGATTTTTCACGTGTGGACAAACATGATTTTCAGCTCATGCTTCAGAAAGAAAAGTCTGTTCAATACCTGGACTACCTTTTCTTCAAATCTACTGTGTGAAGGCACTGTTGTAGCTCAGGAAGTTGTTGGTCCTCTGCATTGCTATGCCTGTGCTTAAGGTGGTATTTGTGCTGTTTTTAGTCTTGAAATATGTAGGTGTTATGGCAAACAGAAGCATCCTGGTTTTCTCTCTCTGTGATTCATGTAATTCTGTATTTTTGGTAAAGCATTGCTGCCTGTGGACAAAACTAGGATTCAGGGTGCAGTGTTTAAATGTTTTCCAGTATTTTGAGCTATCTGTGAGGAACAGTGCTAATAAAGGGATTTCTTCCATCAGACTCCTGCCTTGTAAGTTAAATTGATTTCAGCTGAACAAACCCAGAGTTACACTTACCCAACAACTACAGCTGTCAAGCATCATGATGCCCTGTGGTCTGCCATGCTTATTCTCTCTAGATTAAAGGGCAAGGAACAGCAAGTATATGTTTCAATTCAAAGGAATAGTGGGTCAAAGATAAGGACCTAGTCTAGAAGTGATGTTACTTAATACCATTTAGATAAAATGGAAAAAAAGACTGTTTGAAAGTCTAATATTAACCAGCATTGTGTTTTATTGGAAAATTGTATTGAAATGAGAAACAAAAAATTAATCTGGAAATAGTATATTCAAAAAAGGACTTTTTTCAGATTTAAAGCTATTAATATTAGCACTTTGATCTATGATGGTGAAAAACTGTCAGTTCACCATCCGAGGACATAATAATAACTAGAGGGAAAATATGTATTCTTGTTCTTTGAAAACACTGTTGAATACGAGCTGGGACTGTCAACATCAGAAAGTGACAGCAGCTCCTGGGCTTGTACTGAGCTGTAACAAAGTCAGTTCTTTCTGTGTTACTGCTCAGCATTGCTCGTGGATTTGTACTACTCAGATGAGGGAAAAGCAACAATATTGTTTATAGGCAATGAAATGAAACTCAATATTGATAGAATCATTAAAGATGACAAAAAAGGAACATGTGGTCAATTGATATCTTTCTCTGTGATTTTTTTCCAGGATTTTACTCTTGGTTCAACATTGATCACTGTGCTACTGTTTCTGTTTTGTAGTTGTTTCTTTTCATCTAACATTGTTACATTTTCCAGGACTTAAGCCCTTAGGAAATGTAATTTTCTACCACTAACATTTTTCTTTATTAAAGTAAAAAATATGAAGAATTGTATTGTAATACAAAAAAAAATATTACATTTATACAATAATTGTAATGAAATTGCTTTAAGAAGTTGTTAAAACTTAGAGGAGAGATTCTGAGAGCACAAATGCTTTATTCCAATCATGCATTCTAGGATTTAGATTTTCAGATTCAACCTTACTGACATATTAATTTTTACATTCAGTGTTCATCCCTCATGAACACTATGTACACTAAGAGTGTTTTTATTCTCTTGCTTGTCCATCTTTCATTTCCACATTTGTATGCACTCAGAGTACCAACAAGAAGTCTCAGAGAGCAAAACATTGAAGTTGTCACTGAGCCTACTCCTTCCTTGCAGTTTTCCAGAGGAGCAGCATTCCACCTTCAATGTTATTTCCCACCCACTGTGCACGTTCCTGCTCTGATTTACCTGAGTCAGCTGCGTTACTGTTGTATTTCTTTTGTGCTTAGTACTGATTTGTTTGATAATATGCAATGACAAGGTCACAAAAAATTGCATACAAAAGAAGATTAGGTGTTTCAGAGCAGTCAAGGTGTCTTCATCACTTTTCACAATCAGTCACAATGCATACTCTCTGTTTTGGGGAACTCAGGAGCAGACCCCCAAGTATGTTCTAGATATTTGACAACCGTGTGCTTAATTTTAAAAGCAGGAGGAGAGAAAAGAGTGAGACCAGTAACTCACTCAACAGCCTTTGCAAACGCTGAATGCCTGTGCACTCATTTGTCTTGAATTCAGACTATTACTACACCCTGTGCAGCGAAAGGTTTGCCCAGTTCCTCCAAGAACATCCCCTTAGATGAAGCATTTCTAGATAAAAATTTGATCTAACTCTGGATGAAATAGATGTAGACATTTCTCATAACAAATATTTATTTTAAAAAACAACTTTAATTTGAAAATTTATTTTTAACCTGAATTAAAAAAAGCTTTCTAATAGGTAGATTTTTTAATAAACATTATGGATATATCAACTGACTGCTTAAGCCTCGATTTTAAAGGTCAAATTGGGATTTCTAGAACTATCACAACTCAATTTGTGACTTAAAGTGATTTTTCTAGGTGCCTCAGAGATGACCCAAAAATATGTCTGAGCTGTTTTCATGTTACATATCAGTTAAGAAACAGACTGTGAAGCCAAATCAACTCTCAGTTACAGTATCTTACAATAACACCTTCAAATACTTTTGGTAAATATACACATCAAACAGTAATTTTTAGCACTAACTATGATTCTATGCTGGCCAATTCTTATCCCAAAAGATTTTCCCTGTAAGAGAAAAATCTATACTCTCACCTGATTTTAGACAACCAAATTTTAAAATATTTTATTTATTAATTCCTATTTAATGCAGTCCTGCTTACACCTTCAGGACAAAGAAATTTTCTTAAAATGCAATGAGAATTATAAGCTATTTTCATTATGAAAGTGCTCACTAAAATTTATTTAATAGGTAACTTACTTTGTAGGATTTTTTTTAACCTTCACAAATGTATTTGAAAGGCCTACTTTACAACTTTACATTTTGGGATTTTTTTCCCCCCTTATTTAAAAAAAAAAATGCAGTCCTACAGTACTTATCCAGACTCACTGAAACTGAAAATTGAGTAAGTACTGCAGGATTGGTCCCCTATTAAAGAAGCCCAAGACACATGGTGCTGAGATTAACAAAACAAAGTAAAGCAGCTATGACTTGGCACAAAGTTTGACAAGCTGCAGAAAAGCAAATGTTTAAATAACTGAAGTGGTACTGTTTTTCTATTCACAACCTTTTCTCTTCTAAACAGTATCATATTCTTTTCCAGCACATTTAGATTGAAAGTCAAGCTGTGTTTTATTTTTTATTATAATAAACCCAGTCAGTTTACTGTAACAAAGACATACTAGCGGTGATCAGTGTGAAAGCCAGTACGAAATCAGGCTGGGGGGAAAAAAAAGTCAAATGGCAAAATAAAGGACCAGCCGTCTGGAAAGTTCCTGGATCATGTAAAAAGAAAATAAAAGGCAGTGTTCTTATGAGACTAATGCAGAATACAAAAATATTTTAAGACAAAACTCTGTATCATTGCCTATGACATTTGTAAACAGCAGCAGCAAATCCTTTCAAATAATGTTGCATTTATTAAATATTTTCCAAGTCCTCCTAAAACAAAATAGTAGCACTTTAAAAAATAAATAAATTCTAGTAGCATTGTTCACATTTGTTCCTCTCAAAATAGGGTAAGAACAAAATAAAATTGTAAAGTATTTTTGCTGTCTTTTTTCACATGTAAAATAACTTTCCTACTTAAAAAATAAGTTTATTCAATCTGTGGGATATCAAAAAGCTTTTGAATATTTTATTAGACTTGCAATAATAAATTATGGGGTTACAAAACCCCAATATATATGTCAGGTCTTACCACAGTTTTAGCTAACGGTCTTTCATTTTCAAGTTCTGCCTTCATTCATCTTGAATTTCAATCAACTGAAAGTATATATATGAGAAATAGTGTTGATTTTCATATTACAAACAGGCATAATTTTCTAAAAACTCTTTCAAAGTACTGTCTGTCTGATGAAAAGACTGCATGTACTTAGTTGCCGATTGGTTTTAAACCCTGACACACACACATTATTGTATGATAACTGGTAACAGATAGATGTCTTCACTTAGAGCTAAATACTTTAATGTGAGGTTTAATAATGTTACAAGAGTCAGATGTGTAAATCAGAGTAAAGGGTGATGTCACAGGAGATAGGAAGATGATGAAATCATTAGAAACAGAGACTTCAGTGATCTAAATCCACTTTTCTATGTGGATATTTGTGGAAACTTGTTACAGTCAAACAGCAGTGGCAGTTTGGAACTGCAGGAACAATTCCACTGTTCTGTTGTACATGTGTAGAAAGATCAGCAGATGTCTGTATCATCTGCAGCAAGTTCTAACATGTCCTCGTGAGACAAACATTGTCAGGCAAATTACACATCTAGTCTGAGCCAGGACAAAGGATTGTGCCTAAAGAGCGATTTAAACACAATTCTTTATGGATTCTTCAGAAGTTCCAGAATCAAACTCCTTTAAACAGTTACACTGCATGTAACCAGCTTCCTTGGTTCTGCTGGGTTTGAGCTGTCTGTCAGAGCTGCTGTCACTCGGGGCTTGCAAGTTAAACATCTATATTTCTCCAAGTCACCAGGAGCAGAGTTTGTTACTTACCGAATTTGCATTTTGAACATATTTAAAACCAGACAATGTTGAGTACAACACTGACATTCATTTTCTTTCATAAAAATGGAGAAATGCTCCCCTTCAGCATAATAACCTAGAAGATAGAATGCTCAGCCACAAATCAGGGCAGCCGACATTGTATGCTGCTGGGAGTTTTATGGGGCTTGATTACAATATCCCGAGTCATGGAAAAGTAGCCTAACTACCCCTCTATGATGAGAATAAGCCACCAGTTCTGTTCAAGCTGTGCCATTGGACACAAAGAATATGAAATTCATGAGACTAGATACAGAATACTCATGCATGAGCTTGAAGACATACCAAAGCTGTGACTGCATGAGAAAGGGACAACCTTGTGTTTTGGCTTGCTAGATCATTTATGCATTTTACATTAGACTATGAATTACAAGAAAACAATATACAAAACATGCCCTTTCTCCCCCCTCTGCAACCCAACCCAAGCAAAAATACTCAGCAAAAATACGAAGAAATTAAAACCAGATCTATAGAAAAGTCCTTTCCTCCATGCTGAGTATTCTAACATGGAGACTATGGTTCTTCCATGCCTGCTCTCCCTGTATCCAGCTTTAAAGAGGAATACAGTGTAAACTGGAATTAATTCATAGGTATATGGAGCTACACGTTCAAAAGTCCTCAAGTTCAACTATCAGAGCCCTGGGCAAGTGCTCTAGTTCTTATGAAAAACTCAGTCCTTGCCATCTCTTATGAGCCTGGAGAGAAATGAGAGAGGCAATTGTTCACAGCTAGCACATAGCTTGGCTGCCTGGGCACAGGAAGAAGATTCAAACTCCAAGTCCCAGCTACAACAAATCAGTCAGTAATTTGTAGTTAGTCCAGGTGCTTCCAACAGGTTTCATTGTCTCTTTCTCAGCTGTGTCTGCTTTGAATACCATTTTTAGGTGTTATCTTTTCCTTATACAATGTATATTGGATACTGGCACCTGTATGAATTTTGTGAATTCCATTGCTGGAGTGAAATGTCCAGCTGCTGGACACTACAGCAGTGTGTGCCTTCATGCCCAGCTCCTCTTTTTAAAGATCAAAGCTTTTTAAATCAAAGAAGAATTTATGCACATTCAGGCTATCAAGAGAACAACTTTCAATGGGATGTGCAAAGGAGGTGGGAAAAAATTCAGAAATTTCAGTCAATGTAGTTAATCTTTTAGAATTGTAGTTTTTATTTTGGGAATTGCAATATAATTAGATTAATTATCAGAATTATAATGAGGACTGCCCCAAAGATTTCTCACAGCACTTCAGTCCTGCATCTTACCCTGTCACCTGACAGACTGCACAGTGACTCTGAATGGCTGCCTGTATGGGTATAGCTGTTCTGGAGGCAGTCTGGGAGGAAGGTCTGTGGTCCAAACTTACACAGATATGGCTCTTCCAAATCATATGAGTGGCATACAGAAAAGAGCACCTATGTTGCTGCTCAAATCCACAGACTGAGGTTGTTCCTGTGGGAAGATACTAGACATTAAACAATGTTCTCCCTTGTATGGAGATGAAGAGAAGGGAAAGAAAATGGAGAGCAAGTTTCAGGAAAAATTTCCTGGGAGTGAAAGTGTGAAAAAATGTACTTTAAAAATAGTCTTTGAACTGTGTAAATCAACTAAGAAGGAACTTTCAGTATAAGAATAGATGAGTGGCCTTTTCTTTTGAGCATGAGACTTCAAACCTAAGCAGGATTCCTGAGCACTGCCACACCTAGAAAGAAAAGGAGAAAAACTAACAGAAGACACATCCCTCCTTTGACAGACTAGTGCATTAGACAGACTAATTAATATTTCCATTCTGATTTTGAATTTTGTGTACAAAATCCTAATGAACTTACCCTTTCAATGCTCCTATAAAGATAAACAGGTATCACTATTTTAAGAGAGGGAAGCTTGGTCATAGAAGAGAGATTCATCCAAGGTTACAAGGATAGGCAACAAAAGGGATGATTTTAGAAATACGGTGCCTCAATCCCCACAAACATATTTTTATATATATTTAAAAAATGAATGTGCATGAGAATTTGGTAATAATGGAATTAAAATCTAGAAATACCACCATTTCCCTTATATTTCACCACAGAGAAGTGATTTATCTACAAAACATTTTGGAAACATTTCACAGAGGGAATGTTTGTTATAGGAAGAGGTCCTGTGTCTATTTCTTAATTTTCAGAATGAGAATTATACTCTGTAGAAAAAAGTGCTTTGAGAACTGTCACAAGATAGGAAGTCCACTGGAAAGACATCTAGATGTTATACCAGGAAAACACTGAGCATTGTCCACCTTTTTTGAGATCAATTGTTAATTAATAAACATTGGTACTGTAAAGTTTTCTTAAAAAGTTGACTTTTATATCTTGTTCAGATGCTGTTTTGTTCAGACAGCACATAAATAATAATTCATGTATACTAACCCTATTAAGGAATAGTGGAATATTAGCAAGTCACAGGTTACAAAAAAAACCCACCTTTTTTTTTTTAAGTTTCTAGCTATTCACCCATACAAATCTTCTTTCTCTGCCTTCAAAAGCTTACTGAATGTGTTACTTTGAAAATTAAAGTGTTCAATCATTTTACTGTAGTTTAGTGAGGTTCAGAATTCTCATAGTGTTTTAACAAACTTATGAAATATGACAGGGTAAGGAAATCAATATTAATTCTAGGAATAACAATTCGTTATTACTCCACTATGGGTTATACTATCATAACCCAAAATGTGACGTAAGTCAAGTTAAACTCATCTTTCTATCATTATTTGGACTACACACTGGCAACACTCCAAGCTCATTACTGTTCTGCCAAGAGCGTAGCTTACAGAAGTAAAAATTGCTTTGAACCTTTTGAACCATTTGCTCATCTGTTTCCATTTTTGATTGCATTCTTTGAACTTGATTATCTGGAAACAAGAGGGAAAAGAGAAACCCCATGAAATCACATGCCTACATGAATGTATTCAAAATGTTTGCTTCAGGTCAGTCCCCAAACCCACCGGAATCCACCAGGGATGAGAGTCCTGAAGGAACTGTGACCTTCAGCGCTGCCCTTGACATTCACAGCCTTCTTCCTGCTGTTCAGCTGGCTGAACAGATAGATAGGAAGAAGTAAGTTCAAGAGCCAAGTGTGACTGAGTGCCCACAGCTTTTCATTAATACTGCTTCTGGACATCCTTGCTGCTAGTCACAGCCAATACAAAGTGTTTTAGCAGGTGGTTCTTTATGGCTCATACAAAACTACCAAAAGATAAGAAGCACCACTGAATCAGATGATAAACAGGAATGAGGAATATTGTCTATATCAAATTAATCTCACCACTGTTAAAGGTGACACTGGGTCCAATATGGACATAACAAAGCTAAACAGCCAAATTCTACTCTGTTGCAGTAGTTTCTAGTCCTCTATTAAATATTTCGCTCTGGTAATATATGAGAAGTACCCTGCAGGTAAAGACTGTACTCTGCACTGATCAGGGAACAACCCTTCCTTTATGAACCGTAATAAAGCACAGGTATCCAAAGTAGTGATGGCTTATTTGAGAGAAACTGATTCTGTTAGAAACTTTCCCAGAAAACTAATTATATGAAGAAATGCACACTCAGACATTTTGCAGAAGCTCAAAAACTACACTAGAGAGAGAAAGTTTTAATACAGTTCCCTTAAGATAAATTAGTAGACCATCATTTAAAAACATAACTATCTACATACAACACTTGTATTTCAGTAACTTAACAGCATCTATCTGTCACAAAATAAGAAGTCTTGTCATATTGCTAGGCAATATTAGAAGTCTCAAAAGCCACAGGAAATATTTCTTTGTCATAAATTCAAAATATGTAAATACACGCATTAAAATTAGAATAAGTATGTATGGATTTCTCTACAAATAAATACGAAATTACCATTTGATACCAGAAAAAACCAACATTCCAGAAACAAGTCACCATCCTTCTTAAGAGCATTAACAATTCCAACTTTAGGGACATTTCTTACACACTGCATTTAAACTAATCATCTTGATCTAACATCAGTTTAAAGTTTTACCTAACAAATATTTTTCTTTGTCAGAGTGTTTTAGAGCATTTTCAAGATGAGAAATCTCATTGTACAGTTTAAAAACCTTATTCTTTTTTTCAAGCATTTTTATTTTTCATGGTCATCAGATTCAAAGGCAACCTGAAAGATTGTGATGCCTTGAATTTATAAGTAAGGGATCAGGGATTTAAATATGCTGCACTGGTTTAATATTATGCAACACAGTATCATATAATTTCTGAATTCTATTACAGAGTCATAATATGAATAGAAAAAAGTCGAGACTCTAAATAGGTCCCCTCTAGAAGAAAGACTGCAGTACATTATATACAAAGCCCATAACACATGGGGACATTTTATTGACAGGAATAATGCATATCATACTGTTTGTGTGCCCTCATCATTCAGGTCAATTTATTATGGAGGCTGTGTCCAGGAAGGCAGCTGGGGCCTATCCACCCACACTTCCCCCTGTGTTTATGAAGTGCTGTCCGTAACTAGGCAGGCAGGAGGGACTGTGGACAGGCAACACCAGGGGGTTGCAAAGTGCATGGCTAAGGAGGGGGGCTTGTTGCCTTTGTGTCATTCCTCAGTGACAGTGCTGCCAGTGTCATGAGGAGCACATCACATGTCAAAGCGGTGAAGTTTTCAGGCTGGGAGCCGCATGGAGTCCATCAGGCCTTCTGATATCAACACAGTTGGTTTTCTACTTGGTGTCGGAGCCACCCAGAGGCAATTCATATTCTGAACATTAACATGGCTTTGCATGCCTGTCACACATAGACCGTGCAGGGGTTTAATGCTATTGAAGACTACGGTTTAAATCTCTATGCAAACAGTGATTACCTTGTAAGAAGGTTCCAGGATAACATGCAACAAAAGACTTTAAAGTTATAGTTTTAGTAAAGCAAACTCATTTACATTTTTATTATGCGTGCCCTTTGTTTAAATCTTGCCACGTCCATTATGGAAAAGACTTCTTATGCAACTGAAGCTTATTGGGACAGCTACTCTTTTTTTCTTGTTGGTTTCAAAGCTATTGAAAACATTTGAATATATTGTCTTATGGCTGTCTAGATTTTACTGCCACATATTTCTTTTAAAATTACAGAAAAGCTTTTAGAGCTGGCACAGATCTTTATAGTAATACCAGAATATTAACTAACTCCTGAAACCATTTAAAATATTAACACAAAAGAGAAGACTCAAACAACAGTTGCTTTGCTTGCTAAAGAAAATTCAGGATATTATTTGCTTTGCTTGGTAAAAATATGAACTCTTTAAAAAAATGTTAAAGACCTTAAAAAATTAACTTTCACGGTTTTGAAATGGCATGTAAACTTAAACTATAGTGTAAGGATGGCTGAAATTCAGTCCATAACTATTTGGTTTTCTTGGAAAAAGACAATTTTGGACTCCAACTTACCAGAAGAAATTATGAAGGTACATTAAGTTTTTTGCCCACAAAGTTTTCACTGATTTGATAAGAAAGTGTGTAAATAAAATGCCAAGTGCTTTGCAAAGTATTTCATATTAGTTTATGGTTTTCCTTCCTGTACTGAAGAAACAGTAGCAGCTTACATAAAGACCATGTGGGAGCAACAAGAATGTTATTTTTAATAATGTATTTTTTAAATAGATTTTAGTGAAGTACTTCAGCAATATTTAACTTTAAACAGTGTTTATGCATTAACAGATTTAAAATTATTCCTCTGAGATAATTGTGAGAGTGCATGCTTTTACTGAAAACTTTCCCCAAATCCTGTAGACAGCTGAACACATTGCAGGGAAAGCAGTAGTGTCAAGAAAACAGCACATGCAATATTTAAGTAATTAGTTGACACTCTACTCTGACAGTGATCAGCTCTAGACCACCGCAAAGCAACCTTAGAATTTCAAAAGGCCTTTTAAGTAACTGTTACAGCTCTTAATAGGCTTAAGTATTTGTTCTTTGCTCTGGAGGTATTTGAGCATCAACAGCTGATGCTCAAAGAAGAACCTTCACATAAAATAAACAAAAAATATTTTAACTAATTCTGTGAGTAACTTTTAAACGGTATCTCGATGTAATAATAACCTTTTACGGCTTCGAGGAAAGGATGTAAAAAGCACAAAAGACACTTTCTCCCCCAACTTGCCCCTTGCCCTAAAGGACAACCTTTAGCTCGAGCGCCACCGGCTGCCGCGGCCGGGAACTGCAGGTCATTAACTATTCAGTCTCCTGCTGCAATGAGGACACTCATTAGCAAAATGAACAAAGGGACAATTTTCTGTAGCTACAGTCATCTGTTACACTTTGAGTGGCAGGTTTTGTAGCAATGTTCTCTCTACCATCTGCCCACAGCGGTAGCGTTTGGCTTGCTTAAACTGGGGAACTTTTAAGTTGCAAGAAAAAAGGGCTAGGGGTCGGAAGGCTATTATTACTTGGCTTATACAGGAGGCTTGAATATTTCTCACCTTTTCTGATGTATTGCCTTCATTCTAACAGTTTTATTACTTTAAGGGGGAAAAAAAAGCGGCATCATATTTTAACCTTAATAATTCAACTATATATTTGCTAAGGTTTTGTACTGTAGACTTGCAATAGCTTTTCTAATAATACTAGACAGGTATGTATACATAGTTTCAGAGCACAATGAACTTCAGCTAGATTCATTCACTTATAGTATTTTAGCCAAACAGGTTGAGAGAATATAGCTATTTACCATGCAACTGAGAAATATGCACTTCAGTTTTGGTGCACTGCAGTATTTAATGTACACGCAAAATGATAATTTGGCCTTTTGAATAACAGCTATGACTTTTTCACTCTTATTGCAAAGAAATATAATGCAAATTACTGATGTTTTCCTATGACATGAAAGAAGAAAATATTTGAGGATATTCTAGTTAAATTATAAACTGAAGTTGTTACTGTTGTAGATATATTGGTAGTTTTCCTTGAAAACAAATCCATTCTTGAAAACCTGTCATTCAAATTGTTATGTACCTCTCCGTTTCAAGCTCTACTTCAGGTATTTACAGGCCATGCTGTGTGCACACCAGAGGGTGCAATTGCCAAGGCTGTCATCAAAACCACTCACTTACAAACAAAACAGTTTTGAGTCAAGGGAAATGATAATTTAGATATTTATTTATATTTTTTGTCATTAGTCACAGCATCTTACATTTGCATGTTTATAATTTTAAAACTTTTACAGTTCATATCTGTATATTTCAAAGAAATGCAGTTTAAAGTTTAGCATGGGAACCTCTAGTGTGGCCACTGCTTGGACACAAGCTTTTACTTTACTGTCAGTCACCCTGTTATTAAACCTGTATCTTCAATTCAGCTAATGGATATATTCTATTAGGGTTTCCAAAGTCTTGAAGGTTTGAAGAGATCAAGATGTCATCATTCCTTTAACAATATGCTCTAATCAACAATCATTCTTACAGCGGTTTCATCTTGTAGCCACTTTATTCTGTTACCTATGGAGGCCTTTTAAACGTAACAAAACATATACACCTCCTAGGAAGGGACTAATAAGTTGCTACCGACTCAGACAGCTCCATTTACCTTCTCATGGCATGTCAGATCTGGATTGAACACAGCACACCTTTGAAGGGAAAAGAGGCATTTCATTGCAAATTCTTTGACAGAAGAAAACAGTGGGTTTTTTTCTTGTTTCTGTTTTGTATAAATGCAGAATTCTCAGAGAAGTTAGTGATGACAAATTTTTGCTGTATGGATTAGCTAATGAGTGCATAGATCTTGAAGTAATCCTTGCAGTGCAGCATAAGGATGAAGGGTTGGTCAGCCAATTTGACACTAAATGTTTATTGCAAGCAGCTGTCCGTACTTTCCTGTTTTTCATCCATTCAGAAACTTATCTGGGACAAAGATCAAATAGTGAATTTTTGTAAACTGTTGTTAGAACACTACTTGTGACCTGGAGAGAGATTAAGTGTTCTCTTAAGAGATGGAATCCAAACCCCAGGCCAATATCCCTTAGTCTTCTCCTTGGCAAGGTATTCAGATTCTGTAATCAAGTAATCTCAAACTATATAATAAAGAGATTTAAGATGAGTTTTTCAATTTAGGGCACTTTCTCCAGCTCTTAAAAATGTTTTGACTTTTTCTTGTTCCATAACTATGCAGACTAGGAGTAGTAGTAGTACTGAAAGGCTTCAGAGATCAAATACCTCTTTACACTTATCTAGAGCCTGTTCTAGTGCCCAGCCACCCCCTGGGTGAAGCATCTTCTCCTACTATCCAACCAAAACTTTCCCTGACACAGCTTCATGCCCTTCCCTGTCACTGTTCACCAGAGAAAAGATGTGCCTGCCCCTCCACTTACCCTCGTGAGGAGTCTGTAGACCACAATGAGGTCTCCCCTCAGTCTCCTCCAGGCTGCACAAGCCAAGTGACCTCAGCCATTCTTCACACGGCTTCCACTCAAGGCCCTTCACCATCTTTGTCGCCCTCCTTTGGACATTCTCCAATAGCTTTATATCCTTCTTATATTGTGACTCCCAAAACTGCACACAGGACTCGAGGTGAGGCCACACCAGTGCAGGACAGAGCAGGACAATCACCTCCCCAACCAGCTATGCTGTGATTGCCCCCAGGATTTTCAGATTATTAACAATTCTACAATTTTGACTTAAGAGTAAAATCACACAATTGCGGTCACTTTCTTTGCTTCAAACAAATTGATTGTTTTGTCCTTAATGGTGAATTTATAGTTCTTTCATTGATACACTGTCCATTTTATGGACAGGTCTTTAGTAAAAGTTGTTCTCTTCTTTGATGATGAGACTATGCCTTTCTGGCCACATAATACTTCTTTTCTTACCAATTTCAGCTTTTTTGAGACTGCTCTTTATGAGCCTAAACTACACATAAAATATTGAAAAAGTGTTACAGATTTCTTACACTTCAGTGAACTCCTGATGAGTACAGTTAATTTGGGCAGAAGGACATGTTTATGTTGCAGAAGGGATACAGAGGTGATAAATGGGCATATGAGACTGAATTATATCTCCCATTTGAAGACTACAGACTGAATAAGCAGGACAGTTCTCTGCCATTATAACCAGCTATTTATTCTTCATTTGTGTGGGTGAAAAGATTTGTGATTGAAAAGAGCTTCTAATGTCTATTAATGGTTGCACCCAGGTAGCTGTCATACTCCATCAACTTCTGTTGCATCAAAAAAATCAAATGAGGAATTTAATATTTAATTTTTGTATTTCAAATGAAGTTATGTACATAATGAAGTTTATATTTCAAATGAAGTCATTGTATACTTAAAATGCTGATTTAAATGATTAACAACACAACTCTGAATAAAAAACGAGAAAATATTTATTTTAAAATTCCCAGAAGGAGTGTTTCACTACCTAATTGTCAAAGGGAACACAGACTATTCTTCAAATAGTCTGCATAGTCTACAGAACTCTTTTAAACTAACTCTGCTTAAAACATTAAAAGTAATTGCTAGAGGATTCCTCAATCTCACAAAATCCCCTATTTTACACTTTGTTTTGGAGCAGAATTTCTTTCTTCAACTGATAGTGCTACAGATCATTATTCATGAATGTAGAATAACAAAAATAAAAAATGAACATCTTTACTCTCTGCGAAGTTTAAAAAAATCTTGCAGTTTCTTTCTTGCAGAAGCTACCCTTTCCTTTCCATAGGTTTTGCTTTATAATCACCCACTTTCAGCTATGCAACATTCTTGAACTGCATACCATCTTCTGTTGCTTGGTCAGTGTTTTCAGCATTCTGATTTCCTTTCACATCTTTTTAAAATTCCTCAGCCTCACAGCACCTCATATCTTTTCTGTGAACTTTTCTCCTTTGCTTCACATTTCTCTATCCTATTCTCTGAAACATCCACATGATTAATGCTGGTTTAAACCCATTCAGAAGTGCACCTGTTCTCCTGTCCCTGCACATGCCTAGGAGATCATTCATTCTGTAAAAACACATTCTTTTCTCCTTCCAGGCTTCTTTATGATTTTTTATACACTGTATTATACAGTAGATTGTGTTAATATACCAGACACACTTCCCACTATTTATCTACACTTGACTGTGCTATGTATAAAGAGGAGAATAACTTTAGCTAAACATTTTACCCACCACCTTTCCCAAATATCCACATAAGTAATTTTTTAAAAATTTTTTATTTTATTTTTTTTAATACTGACCTTGCTTTGCCAAGGAGTAAAAACTTGCATGCTCTGTTTGCATGTAGGGGAAGAAAGATGAAATTTAAATTCCAGAGTTTCTAATATAGATTATTTTTGTTGTTCTAGTTACAATGTGAAACCGGTTAACATGGAGGTTTGTGGCACAGGCCCTAGAGGGCAGCAGGAAGCCACCTGGAGTGCCCATGATTGGTCACCGTTTGCTATTTGGTAGCCTAAGAGTTCAACTATCAAATTTATCACATTTTCTTTTCTTTTCTTTTTTTTTTTTTAATTGAATGAAACTGCATTTTATGTGATTACCGTGTTTCTGCCTCCTAACAGACCTAATCATAGACTGTCAATTAAAGTAGGTTCCCTTCATTTTTTGTGAATTAAAGCATGCTCATCCCTTCGTGATTTGACTGTTCTTAATAACACAGAAAAGCAAGCATTGACTGTATATTTGGGTCTAATCCTACACTGCTTGAGCATTTTGTGGTCAATTTTCACCAGTCAAGAAATTAAAAACTTTGCAATTTTTGCATTCTTCCACTGGTATCTACTAAAACACCTCATTCATGTTGTATCAACTATGATGTTACTCACCTCAAACTGTACTCAAGTATGCTAAACTGCATAAGGAAGGAAAAACACAATACTTGTAAAAACAATTATAATTTTGTGTTGATTATTTTCTTTCTGTTAAATATAGTTTAAATGACTAGTTCTCATGGAAAATTCAAATACCACCTTTTCCATGTTTTGAAATGCAAAGATATACTCTGTAATTAGTTTACGACACATTAATACTCAGACCAGCAGTCTACTACCATTTAATTAGATATTATTAATTAAATAAATAAATATTTAATTAATAATTAAAACCCACCTCAACACTTGCCCCGAGAGCAGGTAGTGTATCACATAGCTGTTGTTGGTAGCTTTGTTGAATTTGGACAATTTCAACAATCTTTCTGCAATTCAATTTGTAATAAATTACTGAGAATTTTTGATATACAATAAAAGGACAGGAGCAACTACGAACACAAGACAAATAACTTTCATATATTTTTCTCCCTTTTTTATTTAATAAAACAAAATCCAAGCTTTTGGACTTTAAAAAATAGAAAGGTCATGTTCCCTTCCCATCACTTTTTTTTTCTTTGATTGTTTAAATATTTTTTATTAATGTTCATATCAGAAGCTTGAATTTGAGGGTTTATGTATATTTCTCCCTTGTAGTGAGGGCTCACTGTTTGCAAAATGATTGCTGGTGTGGGCTGTGATTTACTATCTAAAGGTCGCTGACTATCTGTTTTCAAATAAATACATGAGAAAAGAACTGTAAATAATTTATACACACAGGGAATGTGCTATGTTTCTTGCCTGTTAAAATATTATTATAAAGCATTTTACCAGAAATACTCACACCACAATTTATTTTCTTAGACGTGGTTGTTAATATGCTAAGTACATTGTAGTCCATGTTCTGTTCATTGCAAATTTGCAAAAGACACCTTAGACAATCACTTTTAAATTTGCATTAGTACTTTTTTTTTATTTCCTTATTTCCAACACTTTAGTGAATTACTTCCCATTAAGTAAACTATTGTATTAATCTACACAAAGAGGGTATATGAATAAGAACTGGCTTCTAGTAAAGATTAACGCATAGAGTGAAAAAAGAATTTTTTCATTAAGTAAAAACTCAATGTCTGTCAGTGGATCATTTATGAATTTACAAATACTTGAGGCCTGTTGTTCATGATTTTCTTCATATTGTGCTTTAACAACACTTGTAGATGAACAAATCTGGCTAGAGGGAATGAACGAACTAGAAATCGAAATTTTAATATTATTTTTTTATATATATACAAAGTAAGATAGTCAAAAGAAATCTATTCTATTACCCTGCTCAAGATGCTGATGGCTAGATTCAGTCACCCAAATATAATCATCTAATGTATTTCTATGCCCATGTTCAATTGCCCATGGGTTTCTACACCTGTCAGAGCTCACAGATTCATATCCATGCTTTGGACATCTTAGGCTATCAGCAGGAATTTCATCTGTAGAGTAAAACACCCAAATTTAAGTGTCTACATAAGACCTAGGTAAGTTTCCAATACAGGCAACTTTAAGTAAATGAAACTGGACTCAGCTGCTCATGAACATATGGTTTAGTGTCAAAAGAAATGAGGTATGAAAGACATTTCATGCAGGGCTGGCTGACACAACACGGGGCTGAAGGAAACCTGCCCCTTTCTGAACCCAGAGGCAGAGGCCAAGTAGCATATCTTTAGACATCCCTACATAACAGAAAGACAGATCTGTGCTGACTGTATGGAAAGACAATCCCATGGGACACCTAAATGTAGGTTTCTTAATCTGATGAGCACATCTTCAACCCAAAATAACAAATTTGATTTTAAATAAAGTCTTGGCAATATATAAGTATTGATGACATCTTTGTAATGCTTGTTGTAAGAACCACTCCATTGCATCGCTCCTGTGGATGATAAAAATTTAAAACTGACATTAAGAAAACTATAACTCATGAAATGGAAGACATGAATATACAAAAGTGAGTACATATGCCACTAGTACCAGGCAAGGAAAGCATAATGAGAACTGACCCACAATATAAATACACTTTGTATCCTTATGTACAAAGTGTTCTTTGTTAAACTAAAAACTCCTTCTCCAAACCTTTTGTACTGCACATTAGGAAGATATTTGGATTCACTATTTAACAGGCAGAAAATATTTATGCAGGAAGGATACTTAGCTTTCTCAAAAAATAACTAACTTAGAAACACTCAAGTGTCTGCCAGATGGTAACTAGTCAGATTCTGCAAAGAAGACCCACACAGATGTATCAATACAGATATCAAAATGTAAGCCCAGTAAGGGATCAAAGCTTGTTTATAAATCCTAATTCAACATTCTGCAAAGTATTTTTGTTAAAAAGAATTGAAATATCAGCATTTTAGCAAGACTTAACAGAGGAAGTGTTAAAGGAAATACATTCTGCTTACCACCAGCTCAGATGAGCAAAATACTCTGAAGTCTTTCAGGCATTAGAGGTAGAATGAGATACTGCTTCTAAAAATAGAATCAAAAGCATTTAATTTTAGTTCTTATCTCTGTCATCTGAGAACTAAAAAGAAAAGGTTATTCTTTCTAGGAATTAACCTTTTTGCACACATAATTATTTTATAACCTGAAGCACCTTCCGTTGAAATTTCTTACACAGTAAAGGGGCAGATAGAAACACCTCTGTTTGGAGGGACAGATCTCCCTCTGCAGGTTTCTAGAGGCACCCGTCTTCCCCTGCAAATTGCTAAGCACTTCTGTCAAGCAGACTTCACTGTGTCTCCTTTCGGACTGCACCCTCTCTGGCAAGTCTAAGCGTTACATTTCAGTGACACACCGCTTAAGATACGTATGTAATTGCGCGAGAGTAGATAA
Organism: Manacus vitellinus; assembly: GCF_001715985.3. NCBI lineage: Eukaryota > Metazoa > Chordata > Aves > Passeriformes > Pipridae > Manacus > Manacus vitellinus. The sequence continues at coordinate 38,023,046 of NW_021940535.1, forward strand.
CGTGATTTGGATCTTCTTTCTAATTTGCTTCTGTATGAGATTTGCAGAAGCACTGCACTAGTTTATTTAATCTCCTGTGCTGGTTTTGGCCGAGGTAGAATTAATTGTCTTCATAGTGGCTAGTGCAGGGCTATGTTTTGGATTTGTGCTAAGCACAAGGTTGATAATATAGTGATGTTTTTCTTACTGCTGAACAGTGCTTACGCAGAGCCAAGGCCCTTTCATGCTGGTGAGGAAGTTGGGGATGCATGGGAGGTTGAGAGGAGACACAGATGGGACAGGTGATTCCAACTGACCAGAGGGATATTCTATACCATATGACATCAAGCTCAGTATATAAAGTGGGGGGAAGAAGGGGAGGGGGGGACTTTTGGACTGATGGCATTTGTGTTCTCAAGTAACCGTTACGCGTGATGGGCCCTGGTCGCCTCGAGGTGGCTGAACATCTGCTGCCCATGGGAAGCAGTGAATTACTTCTTGTTTTGCTTTGCTTGTGTGTGCAGCTTTTGCTTTTCCTATTAACCTGTCTTTATCTCAACCCATGAGTTTTCCAGCTTTTACCCTTCTGGTTGTCGTCCCAATACCTCCAGTGGAGTAGTAAGTGAGCAGTTACCTGGTACTTGGCTGCTGGCTGATGCGAAACCACAACATCTTAGCCAAACTCATAACATGCCAGGCAAATGTCAATGGGACTGACAGGTCCACATTTATTTTCAGACTCTTAGCCACTATTAGATAGGTTTAAACCTTCAGAATTTTCACGTGTCTTTTTTGTACCTTAAGCAATGTTAATCCCTATGTAATTGTCTCTGATTCTGATAGCCAAGTAAGCCAGTC
>NW_021940535.1:38026087-38030929 GCF_001715985.3 Manacus vitellinus
TTAAACTTTGCTCAAACTCAAGTTACACCTAGAGAGATGGCAAACATTTAATACCAAATATCATATCGACATGGCACAACTCTCTCTATGTAGAAGCAAATAATGACTTATAGATGCTGTAAGGATTTTTAAACAAGATGATTTCTTCTAATGGAATTAAATTTTGCTAGGATTAACATCTATGCCTGTTCAATATGATACATCATTTTTATGTATCATAAATCACCATGATTAGGTAGATAAGACCATTTCAAATTCTATGAATCCACAGAATTGTCAGGCATTCATGTGGCTTTTACAAAAACGTACCTTTATTTTCAAGAATGAAAATAATTGTATTAATTGCACCTTTTCTGCAAGCTCTCGGCATTATCTCATTTCATCTACAGAAGAAAGATGGAAAGTGATGCGAACTGCCAACATATCATTAAATGCCAGATTTGTTCTCTTCCTTGAGCTCAAGATGAAAAATGGATAAACCAGCTATCTCTATTATAATACCAAAATGTCACTGATAGAAATTTAAGAAGTTACATATAGTAGAGAAGTCATGAGTACATTGACAAATGTTACTTAAATGAACATAAAAGAGGGAGATTTCATTAAGTCAGATGTGTAATAGTTTAAATTGATATTTGTAACTCAACTATTCTCAGGTTTTCTTTCAGTTAGAAACATAAGGGTAATTGAATGAGTGGCAGAAATTGTTATTTGGCTTGAAAAGACCATTCATAAAGCCTACCTTACTTTTAGGTCAATTTTCAGTAGGGAAGAGTGCATTTTCATTGGGGAAAAAGTCCAATTAGCTATTCAAAACAGATAAAAAATTTATTAAGGCTGTAGCATGATGAGGCAAAAACTGCCAAAAATTACATCAAAGATTTTATGACATGTAAGAATCAGATTACATCTTAAGAAAACTCATTTCTTTATCCCATATATTGTTTTGATACATATGAAAGGAGCAAGTTGTATCCATTAGAAGTTCTGATCAGAAGATTCACATTTATTTATGAACACTGAACAACTCAACACTTTGTTTATGATATATTTCATCCTGTGTTAGTATTTTTTTTCTTTTTTTTTTTTTTGATTACAGTCTGGTCTTAACTATTCTAACTACTATCTTTATGTTAAGTAGCTCAGTGCCTCACACCCTAATTATCTACTGCACTCATAATAATCTTGTTTATTTAGAAATGTCTTTGCTGTCTTGTCTGGACAAGGACAGCTATTGATTCTTTTGAGATAATAATCAAAAATTATTTGTTTATAGTCTTTGTTCACCAAACTCCCTGAAATTGATTTTATGATAGTTTTAACCCAGTTAGGACCTGCTGGAAATGGATTTGGAATGATACTTGTGCCCAATCTAAGGGAATAGTATTTGTGGTATAATAAAATACTGCTTTTAACTTTGGAGAATGACTTTAGTTGTAATCTTTGAAAATGAAATCCTGCTTGCCTCTGGTTTGTGTCCCATCTCTCCAGGAGCACTGCTGTTTCACTGGCTGGGGCTTCTGCTTTCTGTTCAGGGAACACTGTGGCACCACAAGCAAAAGACTAGGCCTCTGCATCTGCTTCTCACCATGGCTTCCCACTCAGCTTGGGTGAACATTGCTTCACCTCTAAGGAACCAACTACGGTTGCACATAACATCTTTTTAAACCAAGACACTCTTTTCTTGCTTAACTGAACCAATGTGTTTGGGTCTATTATGTGAGAATGGAACAACAAAGCTTCTGAGACACACAGTCTCCATTAACTGAAGTCATTAAGAGTTAATGTTGGCTCATTCATTTCTGACTGAGACTTCAAGGTAAGCAGGTTCATGTGTTAACAGTTCTTGATATTTTTTTTCTTAGAACCCAAAATCTTAGTCCTGTATTTCAGAGAAACAAATAATTTTCTACGTTAGAGTGGGTGACAATACAAGTATGACAATTAAACCCATAGACATTTCCAAATTTTCCTCATCATCTGAACCATGTTTGTTGACCTAAGAGAAACACAATATATCTATTTTATTCTCGCTAGCTTTGTTAGAAAAAGTGCACAGATCTTTATGCATATGGATCCTTTCGCAAGTCTGATAAAGCAATAGCAAACTTAATAAGAGAATTGAGTTACTCTTTCTTGAAACTATTTACTGTAATTGCTTGGACAATTTGGAAGAAATAGGTGTAGCAGCATTTCCAGAAGAGAGCTGTATTTGCAGGGGGAGAGAATGACAAATCAAAAAACCCCAGGAAACAGACATAAATGGAACAGACAACTGGGATGAGATTTGTTTGCACATTAAGATCAAGGTCCTTACCCAGGTATTGTCCTGTGTTATCATTAAACTATAATGGTCTTCACATTCATAGGTCATTCTGATTTCACCATGCTGCTTCTAGTATTCTGCTACCAGAATCCTTTCATAAAATTATTTGCGATTATGTCATATCTGAAAGCCAAGGCTGTGAGTCGAGACTATATTTATTCATTGCCAGTTTGTATCCCTTTCTTTTTGGCCAATGTTGCCTTTAACTTAGGAAGCTCTTTTTGCTCCATAGTATTTCATCTGTGATGTATTTATAGAGATCCTTTCTCAACCCTCATTACATAATGCAAGCCAAGAACAGTTGTCTCCTCTTGTTAGACAACCACTACTGCCCTTTGCTCTCATTCCGGTCAAATTCCAACATTCTTGAGCAATGTTGACCAGAAATGTACAGAGCACTCCAGATTAAGTCTCACAAGTCCTTTCTACAAGAGATACTTATTTATTTTGGATACATTCTCATCTGCTGTGTTCTAGGAACCTATTTGTCCTTGTGAAAGCTGCATCACATCAGATGTGTAATACCAGAAATATGTGTAATAACAGAAAAAGCGTGGATGTTCACCTTCATTTTGCACTGTTGAATTTCATATAGTGACATAAGTAATTCTGTCTCTAGTGTTCAGAAGTTTCCCACATGATTTCTTAAAAAAATCTTTATTGTAACAATGCTGCTGAGCTCTGAATCTGTAGTGAAAGTTAGTAGCACACCAAGTGCTGGTGTAATTAACATTAAATTAATGTAATGTAATTAACATGAAATTAATCAAAATATTAAATATAAAATATTAAAAAGATAAAGATTCATCCCAAGACAGATGTTTGAAGAACTCCACTAGCAAGTTTCTTTCAGTGTAACAATTCCTTTAAATTATCTTCACTTGTCTCTCCCCTAGTCAGACCCATCACCATCTTCTATTTCTTGTTCTAATCCCTATCTTTACTGATTTGGTACCATGCAGTATCAGAAACTTTACTTAAATACATCAAGATTAGATATACTGAATTTCCTGTAGTGACTTTGTATCAAATTCAGATAGACATGCACAAAACCTTCTGTGTCCAGGTCTGATATAGTAAACCTGACTGTATTTGGGATTCTTACTCTGAATTACTAATTAATTAGTGCTTAATTTTCATAAAATTGTACTTACATATAAATCAAAACTTGAAGAATGTTTATATTTTCATATATGGATAATGCAACTCTTACAACTAGTGATTATTTGTAACAATGTTAATTTTTCAATTACACTTGAACAAGTACTGAAACTCTCAAATTGCTTAAATCTTGTTTTAAAAATTCTGTAGATACTCATTTAAAGCCTTAGGAACATCACTTTATATTTCAGGCTAAATAAATTAAGATTCCATTCTGATTGGAGTTACCAGCATAAATCCACTAACTGGGGAGTAGCTGCCCCTGATTTCTTCCAGTGAAAAATATTTCAGATTCAGGCTTATTGTTACAAATGTTTTTTTAAAGTTATCTCTTTAAAATTATCTTTAAAATTATATTAGAACTCTGAAAATTCAGATCAGAACAAAATAATTCCGTATTGTACATCTAGGTATGTCAGGAAAGGTTTAATTATTTACACAGCTTAAGACATCAGTCAGGATGAATTGATGTCATCCCTCCTCTCTAATGGCTCTACCTGCGTTATTTCTCATGTTAAGACAGTGCAGTTAAATAGCTGTGATCTGACCATGCCGTAACAGCGAGCTCTGTGCTGCACATATGGAAACAGAGCAGGTTTTTAATTGTGATGAGGTAAGCCCTCTCCCTCCATTTCATCAGGGGTTTGACATGACTTGCTGAGCTGGTTATGTAGCACATAACCACAGCCCTTTCCCACAGGAAGGACTTGGCAGTGGAACAACAAAGCTGGTTAATGTATTTACGTGCTATTCCATGACTCTCAAAGCATGAATGATGAAATGTGGTTTTCTGTGACACTTGCCTCTCTCTGTAAAGTGATGATTCCTCCTTTTGCTGTTTATTGATGGCAGAAAGGCAGGAAAAGGTGTGCATTGCAAGGGTGTGGAGGATAGAGGGGATATCACTTCTCACAGAATCAGTCTGTTTCCAAAGACTTTTGGTTGTGAGGCCACTGAAGTGGAAGTGCTGGCTGCTTGCTACCTCACTGGAGTGTTTCTCACTTCAAGACTAGCCAATGTTGCACTTTCTTTTCTACCACAGTTATTTTATGCTTAGTTTTTATCAAGATTAATCTATTAATAATATTTCCTGTAATTGTGAGTGTCTATTTCCTGCTTCTGGTGTTTCTGTATTACCTACTTCCCCTACCTCCTTCACAGTCTGTCCTTGTCAGAATTCTGTTCTGCTCTTAGTGTTAGCCAAAATATCTACTTTTGTCAACCCTAAAGTTGCCATTAACCAACATGAAAGGGAGAGAAGGTTACTTATTTCCTGTAACTGATAAAAAAAATGTAGAAATCATGAACACTTTTATATCTTGTAAGATTTATTAAAATAGAGAAGATAATCTTTC
>NW_021940535.1:38031658-38035596 GCF_001715985.3 Manacus vitellinus
TGATGTTTTATCAGTAAGTTCTTTCTAGTTCCAGTGTGCATGCATTTCTTCCCTGTATTGGAAGATCCTTGATATATTTTGCTATTTTCTAGTAATTTCCAAATTTTTCCTTGGTATATACCACTTCAGATTATTAGTATAAATTCAACATTTCATTTTCCAGTTATGTACAAAAAGTTATTAATTCATTAAATACCTCAGCCAGAAATATCTTTGGCTGAAGGGCTGTTATGCCAGCACAAAAAAAAAAAAAAAAGGCAGTGGAAACAGTGGAAACGCTTATTCAGTGTCATTCAATATATCATTTAAGCTAACTTCTCCACCCTCCTTCACTAACAAATGTTCCTGGTGATGTAATTAATTTATTTCTTCTATGTCAATAATGTATCTACTACATATTAAAGTTAAAAGTAGTTCCACTCTCATGCATCTTGTTTTACGTCAGTGAATACCAGTGTTGTTCAACAGCTGTTTTTGTGATCATGGTTTGCCTTCTAAACAATTTAAACAATTCCTGGAATGTGCAGGGTAACCAGTGATAACAGTCATGTCAAGAGAAACTTTAACCACGGGAGATGTTTATGCTTTATTACTACAGCGATTGTTTTGAGGACTATTCTGTCAGAGCAAAGGACTGTACATTACCCTTAATGAGTAAACCAGAAGCTCAGGAATATTACTCTGTGGAAAATAGTGAAAGCCATCTCCATACTGTGTTCTCCCTGCTTTCCTCTAGTACATGTGAGGCCACAACATGCAGGCAAAAATGACAGAAGTTGGAAATATGGGAGTATTCTGGAAGCAATCAATGTGCATGTTGTGTTTTAGCCAGGCCGCAATAAAGCAAAATTTAGTTTTTCCCTGGAATTAATAGCAGTTCTGTATGCAGCTCAGAGAAATGTTAAAGACCTGTATTCAGGTAGTGAAAGGAAGAACCTTTTATAGATATCATTGCATTAAGGACATTCAAATATTTCCTTGAAATTTCTATTTCACCAGAATTGTACTCGATCATTCCAGGTCCTACACCTGGTGGTGGTGGATGCCCCCATACATGGAAGTTCAAGGCCAGGTTGGATGGAGTTTTGAGCAACCTGGTCTAGTGAAGGTGACCCTGCCCAGTGCAGGGGGGTTGGAACTAGATGATTTTTAAGATCCTTTCTAACCCAGGCCATTCTGTGATTAATCTCTGGAGTAGACCATGGTTTAGGATGTTACTGTTAAAACCAGATGTCAGATATCCAAGAAAATGGCCTTTTAGGAAGTGCTGATTCCTGGTAACTCCTAGCATGAGAGTTGAAAGCTAGCCATGAGATGCTTGTGTGGCAGCGGTTCAATGGGATTTTTGTCCTTGGTTATCCAGAGAAACTGGATTCCCCTCAGGCCAAGCATGTGTGACTAACTCTTGAGTGCTCAGGTATGAAAAATGCTGGTTGCATTACACTGTCAGTGTTTAATAACAACACAGGTGAAACACACCGAGGTGAGCTTCTCTTTCCATTTACTTCACATGGGAGTTAATGAATATATCAAAAGTAGTATACTATTAACACCAAGACAGTGGTTACAGTGTTTGTTTTGTCTCTCAGTTACCTAGTGACAGATTTTGATTGTACTTTAATCTCATTGGAGAGCTTATTATATGCATTTTAACTGAAAAATAGGAAAGACATTATATCTGCTTATAAACGAAAAGAAAAAAAAAGAGCAATGTATTTGCTATGATTATGAAAATCTGCTGTCATATTTAGCATGTATTTCAGGATATTCCTTGGATTTTTGTTCAGAGATAAACAAGGTTTTTTGTCCAGAATATGCTACAGTAGAGCATCAGAATACTAACACAATGGTAATTTAGGCATACAAAAATCTGTTGCTTTCCTCAAATGAACCTCCACAAGCGTTGTACCTCATTGTAATGAACAATCAGAATTAAACAGCTGCCCATCTGTTAATGTACCACTGTCCCAAATAACCTGTGGTTTTGGAGAGGCAGAACAGTCATTAGTGGGAGTTTCTGTAATATCCTAGAAGAAAGAAAATTGCAGTACTGAGTATTCAAAATGCAGCACTCAGTCCTGACAGAAGTGCTCTTATTCTGCTGCATCCATTTACTGTTCTCCAACAGAAAGAGCTGCCTCTCTCTCTTCCCCTCTCTCGGTTACCAGACTAATGAAGACTTTAAACCACCATCCTGTATTCAGCTCTGGCATTTACTAGCAGACAGCACAATTCACTAAGCAAAACTGTAGGTACTTTTTCCTAACTAAAAGAAAAAAAAAGCACCAGAAGAACTGGTGAGCATTAGTAATTTACATCTTTATAAGCGACCGAACACACAAGGAAGAGTTACTGTTAAAACCCTTAAGAAGGGGTAATTTTCAGTTGTTTTACATTAAATCTTGTATCAATATACTAGCATATGCTAACTTGGGAATAGACATTTTCGACTAAGAAATAAAACTAGACAGGACAGGACTCTTTCCTTTGCTCCAAGCCCTCATTTCAAGGAGGGAAGATTTCAGTTTACCATTATTTGATCAATATATTTTCCTCTCTAAGTAATGATTAGTCCAGAAATAAAGACTCACTAACTGGGCTCACAAGCTATATTTAAAACAGAGTGCTGAACATTCTGAAATACAAGAGTCATTCTGTAATTTCAGAGCAGTTGTAATATCTTATCCCCCTGTAACAGGCTGCCAGAAATGCTCCTGGGATAAGGCCCATCACCGTTTGTTCTAAAGATATCAACTTTCTGGCTGGCTGTCGCAGGTAAGTCAGGACATTTGGGCTTTGACTCAGATCTGATACACCTCTTACATTTCATCTTCGAAGGCAAAAAATTTTGATGTATATTGAGTATGTACATTTTTATTAAAAGGTTCCCAATTATGCACGGAATTAACTGCTGTGTTTTATCCAGAATAAAAAAGTAAGATGGATGTGAAAACTGTTCCCATAAAAATCCAAAATTTTTTGCATGAAAGATTTCAGCATTTTTTCTTCAACATGCAAGTTAGTTGAGCGGCTCAGAATATATTTTCTGTGTAAAGAGAATTCCATATCGTGTTGCTGGTGTCCCTGGAATCAACTGCAGAGACTGAAGACAGGAAATAGATCCCTGAAAATGGATCCAAAACACAACCAAAGCTCCAAAGAAAAAATTATTCTTGACATTGCAGTCTGTTGCAAGTGATCCTCATAGTTCTATAGTTTTAATTATATGTATTATGGATATATTTAATTAAATATCTATAGTATATATTTAATATATATACTATATATTTAATATACTATATATATTTAATTAAATATATACTATAATTTACTAATGTAAGTGGAATGGGAAAAGAAATGTTTCAGAATATACGAATAGAGGGTTTTCTGGTTTTGTTTTTTTTTTTTTTAAGTTCTACAATCTACAGTTGGATCACTAATACTTTTCTGAAGATATTTGATACTGTAGGATGGAATCCAGAATTTTTTTTTTTAAATCACCTCGAAATGGCATATGTCAGTACCTTCTTTTCCTCTTTTGTTAGGAATGAATGCCTCTGTTAACATTTGATCATGGTGTAAAACTGGTGTTTCTTGGTCAGCATGTCAGAACGTAATCAAATCCAGTGTGCATGGATCACGTCATCCTCCACGGACAAAGACTTAGATATGACTTTATTTACACCACAGTCGAGGCTAAAAGACGTGCCTTAATTTTAGGACACCGCAGGCACTAATAACCCAAGTATCAACGATCTTGGTGAGACCCGTGTTTTAGACCAGGTCTCTCCTGTCGTTACGCCGTGGTTTATATCACACTTTTTATACGCCCGCACCGCATTTTCCAGAGCCGGGCTGCAGGCGGACAGGCAGCAGCGTGTGCCAGCAGCTGCGGGAACACTAAAGACCGGCCGCGATGATCCCGATCCCGATCCCGA